>NC_084740.1:33632657-33837657 GCF_033978785.1 Entelurus aequoreus
GCTCCACATCTGTTAAATAGCTGCATGCAACCAGTTCTAACACACTTAAACACACAGCGTGGTTCATTTCCATGCAGTCTGCAGCGAAGCACATAGACATAACCCCTCAATGTCTGAAACCACTTGCCACAAAAACACAAGAAGACATGTTGTTATCCAAAAGTGAACTAAGCTAATGCTTTAACACAAACCCCTAAAACAGGTATGCTGTAAATTTTAATATGCAATCTGCAAAATCTTTAATTTAGACGGTATACTACCGTAAATTTTAGAGTTTTTGCATGTGTGTGACATTACCTGCAAATGCAGTGTACCCTTTTTATTTTTACATTTTCACAGTAAAGTCATGTGTTTTCTACGTATTGTAACTATAGAAAGTTTGATCATATTACGCCTATACTGGCTCACCTGCACTGGCTTCCTGTGCACTTAAGATGCGACTTTAAGGTTTTACTACTTACGTATAAAATACTACACGGTCTAGCTCCATCCTCTCTTGCCGATTGTATTGTACCATATGTCCCGGCAAGAAATCTGCGTTCAAAGAACTCCGGCTTATTAGTGATTCCAGAGCCCCAAAAAAGTCTGCGGGCTATAGAGCGTTTTCTATTCGGGCTCCAGTACTCTGGAATGCCCTCCCGGTAACAGTTAGAGATGCTACCTCAGTAGAAGCATTTAAGTCCCATCTTAAAACTCATTTGTATATTCTAGCCTTTAAAGAGACCCCCTTTTTAGACCAGTTGATCTGCCGTTTATTTTATTTTCTCCTCTGCCCCCCTCTCCCTTGTGGAGGGGAGGGGACACAGGTCCGGTGGCCATGGATGAAGTGCTGGCTGTCCAGAGTCGGGACCCGGGGTGGACTGCTCGCCTGTGCATCGGTTGGGGACATCTCTGTGCTGCTGACCCGTCTCTGCTCGAGATGGTCCCCTGCTGGCCCCACTATCACTATTATGTTAGATCTACTATGGACTGGACTTTCACAATATTATGTCAGACCCACTCGACGTCCATTGCATCCGGTCTCCCCTAAAGGGGGGGGGGTCCTCTCCAAGGTTTCTCATAGCCATTCCCATCGACGTCCCATTGGGGTTGTGCGTTTTTCCTTGCCCTTACGTGGGCTCTGTACGGCGGATGTCGTTGGGGCTTGTGCAGCCCTCTGAGACACTTGTGATTCAGGGCTATATAAATAAACATTGACAGTAATTTCTCTTATCCACCATTTATAATTGTTGTTGTTGTTGTTGTACAATCACTCGCCATACAGCAATAGATGATATCTGTCTATTACCTGACCGCTTCTATGTTAGCTACCTCTCTTTGTTTATAATGTACATTTTCTGCTGGATCTACTCTCTATTTTAAGATGCCCCTTTTTTTTTTTTGCTGCAGCTGCTACATATTTTGAAATATTGTACATGGTAATTGGGGATTTGTTATATAATTTTACATAGTATATATTTTATAAAAATATAATATAATATATCAGTATGTATTATATACCGTATATATAATATGTAAATATTACATATACACTACCGTTCAAAAGTTTGGGGTCACCCAAACAATTTTGTGGAATAGCCTTCATTTCTGAGAACAAGAATAGACTGTCGAGTTTCAGATGAAAGTTCTCTTTTTCTGGCCATTTTGAGCGTTTAATTGACCCCACAAATGTGATGCTCCAGAAACTCAATCTGCTCAAAGGAAGGTCAGTTTTGTAGCTTCTGTAACGAGCTAAACTGTTTTCAGAAGTGTGAACATGATTGCACAAGGGTTTTCTAATCATCAATTAGCCTTCTGAGCCAATGAGCAAACACATTGTACCATTAGAACACTGGAGTGATAGTTGCTGGAAATGGGCCTCTATACACCTATGTAGATATTGCACCAAAAACCAGACATTTGCAGCTAGAATAGTCATTTACCACATTAGCAATGTATAGAGTGTATTTCTTTAAAATTAAGACTAGTTTAAAGTTATCTTCATTGAAAAGTACAGTGCTTTTCCTTCAAAAATAAGGACATTTCAATGTGACCCCAAACTTTTGAACGGTAGTGTATGTTTTATTTTATATTGCTACTATGGTATATTTTTAGTCTACTTTATACTTTTGTTTTCACCCTCTTTTTGTGCCCTCGTGCGCATTACCCTTTCCATCCTTACCCTTTCCATCCTTTGTAACTGAGCTACTGTGTGGAACAATTTCCCTTGTGGATCAATAAAGTTTGTCTAAGTCTAAGTCTATTTCTTGGTTTGCAGGAATCCACTGCATTTACTACTGTGAAAAACTATTTTGGATTTTACTGTTACTATTTAACAATTGCTTGCCGCAGTTTTTACAGTAATTTTTTTGCCGTGTACCTAGCAAGCAGGATGACCAGCAAAATGAATCATCGCAATATATTGCTGCGTCAGCGAGTTCAAATGTCTACGTTCTTCAAGTACTTCAGAGTTATTTTTTACCTTGGCAGACAACGGCCAGCGTGAGGACGCCACAGTTCTCCATGCACTGACTGTGTGCGCTTTCAAAGGAGATGCGGCTGCACACGGCCAGGTCGTCGTCTTCCGGCGCCTCCTCGTCAGTGACGACAGCGCGGCGGGCGTGGTCGGCGGCGTGCTTCTTCAGGACGTTCCCGGCTCCGATCATCATGCGAGTGGCCTGGAGGAGAAGGAGAGATCATGTGAGTTCCCAGTTGAGTGAAGTCAGTACGAGTGTCACCTGTATGCGGTAGAAGGCTCGGCTCTTCTGTTGGTGCAGCAGCGCGTAGTAGTTGGCCAGCTCCATCAGCTGGTCCAGTTCTTTGTCGGGATACTTCTGCTTCAGCTCCTTCAAGATGCGAATGACCTACAGGAAGAATCATCAAAGATCATAGGACAGATGATAAAAGTCATGTCTTGGTTTTGGTATTTCTACCCACCTCCTTGCGACTCTCATCCAGCTCCCGACTGGTTTCCAAGTTGGCCGTAGCGTTGTTGGAGCTGGGCAGGTTTCCCCCAGCTCCCGCCGACGAGGACCCCGCTGCCGCACCAACGTTGTTGGCCGCCACGCCCGCTCCACCGTCACCATTTCCATAGATCTCAGCCGGCACCACAGTGCCCCCTCGTGGCAGGAACTTGCCGTCCGCGATCATCTCCATGCCGCCCTTGTTGGGCGTCAAATCTCCCTCCATCTCCACGACGATGCCGTGGCGTTTGTCGGCGCGGTAACGCTTGCCCATGTACTTGTAGAAAAGCAGGCGGCGGTCGGCGATCCAGGCCAGGAGGACGCACACTGGGAAGTACAGCAGCGTCACCAAGGCTTCCCACACCTGAGACATGCAGAAAAACAGATGAAATCCTCTTGAATCCTCTTTGGCAATCAGAAACAAAAGGAGCACCTTGCTGTACTTATCTTTTTTTTTTTTTTTTTTTGGGATGACTAAAACAAACATGGAGGACTGTGTCTGTGTTTGACAGAAGCCAGTGGGCTGTCTCTTTGTTTGAGTGACAGCTGAAGGGCCTCTGCAGGTTTCAACAGGTCAAATTTAAGACTTTCCATAATTAATTCAGTGTAATGGTGAATGCACTGATTCATATATTCAAAGCAAGTAACAAATAAGAGGAGTTAGAAACATTGCTCCTTTGCGCCATTTGTTTACCACTGAATGGAATGCTGACTATTTTGGGCTGATTGTGGTCAATCTAAAAGCAATCCTTCTGCCGCACAATAACTCAAAGCTACCGAGGAGAAATTGCACTTCAACATCTGTCGTTTTTGCTTCTGCGTCCCAACAGTTTGTATGTATATACAAAAGACATCACAAAGTTAGCAATTTCGATACATTCTTACTAGGGATGTCCGATAATGGCTTTTTGCCGATATCCGATATTGTCCAACTCTAAATTACCGATACCGATATCAACCGATACCGATATATACAGTCGTGGAATTAACACATTATTATGCCTAATTTGGACAACCAGGGATGGTGAAGATAAGGTCCTTTTTAAAAAAATTAATGAAATAAAAAAAGATAAATTAAAAACATTTTCTTGAATAAAAAAGAAAGTAAAACAATATAAAAACAGTTACATAGAAACTAGAAATTAATGAAAATGAGTAAAATTAACTGTTAAAGGTTAGTACTATAGTGGACCAGCAGCACGCACAATCATGTGTGCTTACGGACTGTATCCCTTGCAGACTGTATTGATCTATATTGATATATAATGTAGCAACCAGAATATTAATAACAGAAAGAAACAACCCTTTTGTGTGAATGAGTATAAATGGGGGAGGGAGTTTTTTTGGGTTGGTGCACTAATTGTAAGTGTATCTTGTGTTTTTTATGTTGATTTAATTAAAAAAAACAAAAAAAACGATACTGATAATAAAAAAAACGATACCGATAATTTCCGATATTACATTTTAAAGCATTTATCGGCCGATAATATCGGACATCTCTAGTAAAGACCTTTAATGAGATGTTGACATTTTAAAGCTTTAAATTCAAATGATTGGATTTTAGGATGTTTTTTAAAGTAACAGACGGGGAGTGCCTGTGTTGATATGAGTGACATCATATAGGGGGGGTGTCTTGTCTTTGATTAAACCTGAAGGGGTATGTTTCTATTTGATTAACGGCAGCTTGATTAAAAGTAACAGAAGGTGAGTGCCTGTGTTAAATTGACAGCTTTATTGTAGCTGAGGGGGAAGGTTTCTCTTTGATTGACAGCAGCTTAAAGGGCATGACTGCTTGATTGCCAGCAACACGAGGTGAGTATCTGTTGGATTGACAGGTGTCTGACAGACGCCTGCAGGAGGGGGGGGGGGGTGTCTACGAGTGACTGACAAGAAGGCGTGTCCGTGTTCAAACGCTAGCGAGGAGCTTCTTTGTCTGACTGCGTCCCACTCACCTCCACTACGCCGGGTGACATGACGGACAGGATGAGGTAGAGCCAGATGTAGGCGAAGATGCTCCAGAAGGCGGTGATGAAGAAAACCCTGAGGTGCTTGATCTTGCGTACTTGGCCGTTGGGGATGGTCCACACGCAGATGCTGATGATTACGAACATGTTGAAGGCGGCACTCCCGACGATGGTTCCCGGCCCTAACTCGCCTGCCTCGAATTGGTGACCACACACCTGGACAGACACGCAGGGAGGATGCACACACACATTATTTAGTGTCAGATTGATTGCGTGTGTGTGTTCTTGTATTTCTACCCTTCTTGAGACATCAACAAGGAAAAGTACCATCCATATGAGGACCGGTGAACAAGTTAGGACATAAATCATAGTCCCAATATGGAAAACCATTGCATCTAATAGAGAATGTCTGATTTGCACCCCTGGTGGTGAAATCTATCAAAATTAGGGTGTTCCCAAAAAGGAGGGATTTTTCAAATGGACTGTGTGTCGGTTTTAAAAGTGCTCCCCCTCTGGTCAACATATGAAATAACAAGTGTGTGTAAAAATTTTAAGTGTTCCCCCTCTGGCCAACATATGTAATAACAAGTGTGTGTAAGAATGTGCCCCCTTTGGCCAAAATTTAAAAAATATAAAAATAAATATATATATATAGAGAGAGACATACTGTCATAACTTGAAGTAAACAATGAAGATTAAAAACCAATTACTAACAAAAAAATTAAAAAACTTTTTTTTTGACAAAAAGCAGTATTTTTCTCGCAATGTGTCGACTTCTTTCTTATAAAATTGGGAACATATTCTTTCTGTTTCTGTAATATTGCAATATTTTCTCGTAAAATGATGACATTTTTAATGTAAAATTATTACTTTTTAATGCAAAATAGTGACATTTGTCATATAAAATTCAGATTTTTATCGCAATATTGCCAGTTTTTTTGTTGTTCTTGTAAAATAGTGACATTTTTTGAGTCAAATTATGACTTTTGTCATAATTTTGCCAAGTAAAATCCCGATTATTATTAACATTTGGACAGCATTTTTAAGTTTTCTTATAATGTTGTGACTTTGGTCGAGTAAAATTACGACTCTTTTCATAAAATTGCCAAAATGTTAAGTTTTTCTTGTAAAACTGCGACAGTTATTGAGTAAAATTCCAACTTTTACCCTAAAATTGCACAAATGTTCAGTTTTTTTCGTAAAATTTTGACTTGCGTTGACTAAAATGACGAGTTTTATTATAATACTGCCAAAATTCTAAGTTTTTCTTCTGAAATTGTGACCTTTTTCTTGTGAAATTCCAACTCATTTTTCACAACAAGCTTTTTTATATTTGTATATATTATTAATCTTGTAAATACAAATCTTTATATATCTAGAAAGGGTGGTCCTAAAGAAGTATTATTCTGAGCTCTCAAGAAGGTAACATATACTAGAATGTGTGTGTGTGTGTGTGTGTGTGTGTGTGTGTGTGTGTGTGTGTGTGTGTGTGTGTGTGTGTGTGTGTGTGTGTGTGTGTGTGTGTGTGTGTGTGTGTGTGTGTGTGTGTGTGTGTGTGTGTGTGTGTGTGTGTGTGCGTACCTCTATAACAGACAGCAGGATCTCTGGGGCGCTGGAGCCCAGGGCCATGAGGGTGAGATTAGACACGGTTTCATTCCAGATTCGAACAGTCGCCACTGATGTTTCGCCATTTGGCAAAGTGATGGTCACTTCCTTCTCCTGTTGGGCAAACGCACACAATAAAAACACATGACGACAACCTTCTTATTGAACTGTATGTAACACAAATTGTTTTTGGATCAACACATCTAAGAGGTTGCTTTTGCAATACCATCACCATCACGATCTTAAAATAAATTATTCTCATTGTTTATTGTTTATTAAGGATCCCCATTAGCCGACACACAAACGCCAGGCTAGTCTTCCCGGGGTCCTTTTCAAAAGTTCAAAGTAAAATAATAATACACAGATCCAGTTACAAAACTTACACAAATACAGTTACAAATCTCATGGGCTTCTCCTTGGCTCCCCATGGCAGGTAATTCCGCAGACGGCATGACAATTCCACTTTAATGAAACTGGAGCTTTTATTGGTCCTTCTGAACAATTATTATTATTATTTTTAGTTTTTACAAAAATCAATTTCCATATCTGATTTTCAATGTGTATCATATTTGACACAGCCGGTCACAACATTTTATTTTTATGTTGTTATTATTACAAACCAAAACATAATGCAATACCCACGATACCTTTATAAAATCTTAATTCAAAATAAATTCTTCAGAATATACATTTTTCCAATAAACTGTCTTCATCTGCTCCTTTTTTTTTAAAAAGACAACATTTTGACAATATTTAATATGAACATATATTGTAAATATATATTTTTTGTAAAAGTATGCACATGTGTCTACTGATTTACAATAGTTTTCCATATTTTTTTTACATATTCATCTGATGTACATGCTTACTCAACAAGATACTTTGTTGACTTTTATCTATTATTATGTAGAAAGTTGTCTAAGAAATGTACGCTTAGATACAGAGGACCCTCTCGTTGGAATAAACTACCACCAGCTCTTCAATCTACAACTACATTTTATTCTTTTAAAAACAATTGAAGGCTATGTTGGTCTGGAGTGAATTGTTATGAAAGTGCTTTTTTCTTTAAAGCCTTTTTGCAGGCCACATAAATGTGGTAGGCCACATAAAATGAAGTGGCTGGCCACATAAAATGAAGTGGCTGGCCACATTAAAATGATATGGCGGGCTACATTAGAACTATGTGGCGTGCCACATGAAAATTATGGGATGGGCCAATTTAAAATAAGGCAGCGGGCCACAAAAAACTCATATGGCGCTCCACGATAAGGTTACATGGGCTAGGAGCAGGAACCAGAACGTAACTTTGTTGCATGGAAGCAAACAAAAGCACCAGACCGAGTGAGGCGAGAGGACGGAATAAATAGCTCTCTGATTAGAGCCCAGGAGCAGGTGAGCGTCCCAAACACTAATCAGAGGGAGTTGAAAGCAATCTGCAGTCAGGGCAACTAAAACACAAAACCACATAAATTAAATGGCAGACCCGGGACTTGACTTTGACAACTGTGCCTTGGGGTCTTCCTACCCTTTCCTGCACACATGATTTGTTTTATATTGTATATTGTTTTTAATCTTCCGTGTGAGTGCAAATAAATAAACAAAAATAAATAAAACGATGGCACCTTCGGACAAGATCCCATGGACCTCCAGCACATAGCACTACTTTTTGGTGTGTGTCATAAGAAAGGTGCAGTATTATTTCATGTTTCTAACCCTTATTTAACAGAACAAGAAGTTATTTTCTTCAAAAAATATTTTAAATGTTTCTTGGGCTAACTGCAGTGATTTCGAAAATAATGTACTTTATTCAGATAGCTCTTTAGCATACGTCGACCTACATTGGATTGCTTTTAGCATCACTACTGTACACAATGTAACAAAGTAGTCCCTTCTATCCTTCTGTTTTTCTGCACGTGGCGCTCAGAAAAAAAGTCGACCCTCACCTGTGATGTGATGACCTCAATGGACGCCATGAAGCGGTCTGCAATGATGGACACGCCCAGAAACATGTACATGAGAGACACAAAGTAGACCACGGCTCTGGCCACCTGGTTTCCAAGCCCCGGTTCGCTGGGCTGCCAAACGGGCAGAAGGATGCCCGGCTTGCACACCGTCACGTCATCACATTTCCCGTGTCCGGGCACGCTGCTGTTCCCATAGGTCCCGGAGGAGGGCAGCATGGAGGCGGAGACCACACGATGGTCGAGGTCGCTGCCCGCCGCGCCACGCTGGGACTCTGACTGGCAGGGTGGCAGCAGGGAGAGGAAGAGGAGGGCGAGGGGGACGAGGAAGGAAGCCAGGCCAGACATAGTGGCGGGGAGGCGGGACAAAGACGGGAAGCAAAGGAAGTGGCGGTGGGGCTGAGGAG
The DNA here is from genome assembly GCF_033978785.1 of Entelurus aequoreus. Classification (NCBI taxonomy): domain Eukaryota; kingdom Metazoa; phylum Chordata; class Actinopteri; order Syngnathiformes; family Syngnathidae; genus Entelurus; species Entelurus aequoreus. The sequence continues at coordinate 33,641,537 of NC_084740.1, forward strand.
GAGGGAGACGGGGAGGGAGGCTGCGGGCCGTGACCAATTCACCTTTAAGACAGAAATGAAGAAGATGCTGCAGATAAAAAATCTTACATACTGGTACTTATTTACATCATACTTGTCGTGCTATCTTATGCCATCAGTGTTTGAAATGCATTCCGTGGCATCACGGTAAGAGAAGCATACTGTGTTCATACTGGGACTGGACAGTATTTTGAAGGACGAGCTGCTGGAGAAGCTTTCTACACCGCAAAGCGAAATTGTGATCAGTGAGAGAGCCACAATGGACAACTAGATCGGACAAATCCATTGGAATGTGTTTGCTTGCTAGGGATGATACTCGAAACCGATTTTCCCGGTTGTTCGATAAGAAAAGAACCGAGTCCTCGGACTCGAATCCCTTTTTGAGAACCGGTACCCGTTATCGAGACCACTATAGTAAAGAAAAAGAGTTGGTTCTTTATTCAAATCCCTGGGACCAATCCCGTCCCGACCAGAAATGCTCCGTGTGACATCACAAGAAATGACGTCACGTAGCTCAGTCATTAGGCGCAGACAGGGAAAGCAGGAAAAAAATGCACCGGAAAAAGTGCTCCAAGGTGTAATAAAGTTCAAAACAAAAGGTATAATCCAATGAATAACTTTACTGAGAGATTTGAGTAGGGTACAAACACATGACGAACACTTTTACGACCAACCAGAAACATAGCAACCAGGCTAGCAACGCACCTCCTTTACGGCAGCTGTCGCAACGTTCTTAAAGCAACCGCAGCACATACAAATATATGACATCTCCCTTTTTTAACTTTTGTTTTTCTTTCCTTGTAAACAAAACAAAATCACACTGTATATGTGTTGTCTGTCTAATTATAAACAATGCAGACAAGGCGTGTTGGCTGAGTTCTTGACGTTTACTTTCACAGCTTGCTCATAACCTCATTCTTAGCTGCCGGGTGGCGACATGCAACAACACTTTTCGGGGCTACCGCGCATGCTCGTCACTCCCGTTGCATGCTGGGTAGTGTAGTTGTTATATTCCTAGCTCATAACATCACATCTTTCCCCCTATAAAGAAATAATGTTAACTCAATAAAGTGTATTTCTTTTTTTTAGCTTTAACTTTTTATTTTTTAGCATTGTAACCACATTTGCAAACATTTTTTCTCTTCATAGAATTTTCTTTTAATAAAGAAATGAAGTGCAAAAATGTCAAAGCATCATAACAAACAGTTATGTCAAATAGCAGCAGAATTGCACTTTTTGGAGAGCTGTATTATTTTCAGTTTTGTGCCCAAGGGACTGATTTTATTTAACACTATATTATTATTTATACACCTATAATGATCACAGAGACAGGTTGTTTTTGTGTTACTGTATATATTTGTTTTTCTGAAAAATCCCACTTAATATACTTTGGGTAACAACAGTCAATATTTATTTATTTGATTTGATTTTTTTAGGGAGGTAACAGTCAATATTTATTTATTTATTAGATTTAATTTTTTTCTTATATAATAAAAGTGAGCTTTTGTTAAACCAAATATTGTGGGGTTTTTTTCCATATACAACAACTTATCTGGACTCGATAAGAGAATCGATAAGGAATCGTTCGATAAGAGCATTCGATAATAGGCTCGACCTCGATAATTTCTTATCAAACATCATACCTATTGCTCGCCCAACCAAAAGTAAAACCTTATCTACAATTCGTCTCTCTCGGCCATGGCCTTGGCTGGGTCATGCTGTAAACATCCCAGCGAGACCAGTGCAGCGAAAGAGGCTCTGAAAAAAATCGCCCCCACACCCTATCTTCAAAGATGCCAGGGATGTTGACTATTGTCCCAAACGCTGAGCTGAGACAAAACACGCACCCATGGACTACCATACACATACGTATACACACACACCCACACCCCACGTCTTTCAATCAATCAATCAATGTTTATTTATATAGCCCTAAATCACAAGTGTCTCAAAGGGCTGTACAAGCCACAACGACATCCTCGGTACAGAGCCCACATACGGGCAAGGAAAAACTCACCCCAGTGGGACGTCGGTGAATGACTATGAGAAACCTTGGAGAGGACCGCATATGTGGGTAACCCCCCCCCTCTAGGGGAGACCGAAAGCAACGGATGTCGAGTGGGTCTGACATAACATTGTGAAAGTCCAGTCCACAGTGGATCCAACACATCAGCGGGAGTCCAGTCCACAGCGGGGCCAACAGGAAACCATCCCGAGCGGAGATGGGTCAGCAGCGCAGAGATGTCCCCAACCGATGCACAGGCTAGTGGTCCACCCGGGGTCCCGGCTCTGGACAGCCAGCACTTCGTCCATGGCCACCGGACCTATGCAACTCCCCCTCGCAAGGGACAGGGGAGAAGAGGAGAGAAGAAAAGAAACGGCAGATCAACTGGTCTAAAAAAGGGGGGGTCTATTTAAAGGCTAGATTATACAAATGAGTTTTAAGATGGGACTTAAATGCTTCTACTGAGGTAGCATCTCTAACTAGCATTCCAGAGTACTGGAGCCCGAATAGAAAACGCTCTATAGCCCGCAGACTTTTTTTTGGCTCTGGGAATCACTAATAAGCCGGAGTTCTTTGAACGCAGATTTCTTGTCGGGACATATGGTACAATACAATCGGCGAGATAGGCTGGAGCTAAACCGTGTAATATTTTATACGTAAGTAGTAAAACCTTAAAGTCGCATCTTAAGTGCACAGGAAGCCAGTGCAAGTGAGCCAGTATAGGCGTAATATGATCAAACTTTCTTGTTTTTGTCAAAAGCCTTGCAGCCGCATTTTGTACCAACTGTAATCTTTTAATGCTAGACATAGGGAGGCCCGAAAATAATACGTTACAGTAATCGAGACGAGACGTAACGAACGCATGAATAATGATCTCAGCGTCGCTAGTGGACAAGATGGAACGAATTTTAGCGATATTACGGAGATGAAAGAAGGCCGTTTTAGTAACACTCTTAATGTGTGACTCAAACGAGAGAGTTGGGTCGAAGATAATACCCAGATTCTTTACCGAGTCTCCTTGTTTAATTGTTTGGTTGTCAAATGTTAAGGTGGTATTATTAAATAGATGTTGGTGTCTAGCAGGACCGATAACCAGCATTTCCGTTTTCTTAGCGTTGAGTTGCAAAAAGTTAGCGGACATCCATTGTTTAATTTCATTAAGACACGCCTCCAGCTGACTACAGTCCGGCGTGTTGATCAGCTTTAGGGGCATGTAGAGTTGAGTGTCATCAGCATAACAGTGAAAGCTAACACCGTACTTGCGTATGATGTCACCCAGCGGCAGCATGTAAATACTAAAGAGTGCAGGGCCAAGAACCGAACCCTGGGGAACTCCGCACGTTACCTTGACATAGTCCGAGGTCACATTGTTATGGGAGACGCACTGCATCCTGTCAGTAAGATAAGAGTTAAACCAAGACAAGGCTAAGTCTGACATACCAATACGTGTTTTGATACGCTCTAATAAAATATTATGATCGACGGTATCGAAAGCGGCGCTAAGATCAAGAAGCAGCAGCATAGATGACGCATCAGAATCCATCGTTAGCAATAGATCATTAGTCATTTTTGCGAGGGCTGTCTCCGTAGAGTGATTTGCCCTGAAACCGGATTGAAAAGGTTCACAGAGATTGTTAGTCACTAAGTGTTCATTTAGCTGCTGTGCAACAGTTTTTTCGAGAATTTTGGAAATAAACGGAAGGTGGGAGACCGGTCGGTAGTTTACCATGAGGTCAGGATCGAGGTTAGGTCTTTTGAGCAGAGGATGAATAACCACTTTTTTGAATGCTAGGGGAACAGTGCCGGAGGAAAGTGATAAGTTTATAATATTTAACACTGATGGACCTAATAATACAAACAGTTCCTTGATAAGTTTCCCAGGAAGTGGGTCAAGTAAACATGTTGTTTGTTTTATCCCACTTACACGCTGTAATAATTCCTCTAATGTTATTTCATCAAAAATAGAGAGACTATTTTGGAGGGCAGTGTCCGTCGTATATACAGTCGTATTTGTGTTAATAGAGCCCAGTTGTAGCTGGGATGCGTTGTCTTTAATCTCCTTTCTAATGAGTTCAATTTTCTTATTAAAGAAATTCATAAAATCATCTGCCGAATGGGTGGAGCTACTGGGAGGAGTCCCTTGTTGGGTTAGCGATGCTACTGTACTAAACAGAAATTTAGGATCGTTTTTGTTGAGGCGGATGAGATTTGAGTAGTATTTAGTTTTAGCTAAGGTAAGCATGTGTTTATAAGTTATTAAACTATCACTCCATGCTTGATGGAAAACCTCAAGTTTAGTCGCGCGCCATTTGCGTTCCAGTTTTCTACATGATAATTTCTGAGCTCTAATTTCTTCTGTAAACCATGGGGTGCGCCTTTTAGGGGCCCTTTTTTGCTTTAGCGGTGCTATACTATCAATAATTTCGCGCAAGGCATCGTCAAAGTTGTTAGTGAGTTTATCAATAGAGCCGACATAATTTGGGAATGGTGCTATTACCGAAGGCAGTAGGTCAGCAAGAGTCATCGTTGTGGCAGCATTAATGTTGCGGCCGCTATAGCAGTTATTATTATTATTAGCTTGTTGACAAAGAGTCAAAACTTCAAATTTTATAAGGTAATGATCGGACATTACTTTAGTATATGGAAGTATCATAACTTTGGAGGTGGTGACACCCCTGACAAGCACTAGATCTATTGTATTACCGTTGCGATGCGTGGGTTCATGTATTATTTGTGTAAGACCACAGCTATCAATTATGGTTTGGAGCGCCACGCACTGAGGGTCCGATGGGGTATTCATATGGATATTAAAGTCCCCCATTATGATTATATTGTCGGCGTGCGTCACTAGATCAGCAACGAACTCTGAGAATTCACTGATAAAGTCCGAATAGGGCCCAGGGGGGCGGTAGATAACAGCCAGGTCGAGAGGTAGCGGTGTGACAGACCTCATAGTAAGCACCTCAAACGATTTATATTTATTATTTAGGTTAGGGGTAAGGTTGAAATTTTCATTGTATATTAGTGCGACACCCCCTCCCCTTTTAAGAGGGCGGGCAACATGCGCATTCGTATAGTTAGGAGGAGATGCCTCATTGAGCGCAAAAAATTCGTCCGGTTTGAGCCAGGTTTCGCTAAGACCAATGACGTTAAGATTGTTGTCTCTAATGACCTCATTAACCAATAACGCCTTGGGAGACAATGATCTTATGTTTAAAAAGCCCATATTATAGGTATTGGGCTGTTTTGACGAGTTTTTGTTAAGATTATCCGTAGTGGCAATATTAACAATGTTGCGTTTATTATGCGTAGTGCACTTTAAATAGTTTCGACCATATCTAGGAATTGATATGACGGGAATTTTCCGATTGTTTGCTTGGTGCTGCAATAGACTGGACATATCATAATTTGCCACCTCAGTAGAATGCATGTCCACCCCTGACACAGACACAACAGAAAAAACATTATGTGAATTGTGTATTATTCTAAGAGAATTGCTATGCGTACATGGATTATCCAGCCTGGCGCTGGCTAGTTCTAGCTTAACTGACTCCTCACCCGGACTAACAGACATTGTAATTGCCTGTGACCGGGCTTGCTCTAGTGTAGTCAGTCAAGTGAGACTTAAATAGTAGTCTATGTTTCTACCCCCCACGGTATGATGGGCGTACGGTGCAGAGCCAAGGTGGCTGCAGCTTCGGACCAGATGCCCCCCCCCCCCCTCCAGCCCTATTGCAAGTCTTGAGTTTTGTGCCGTAACATATGTGCTTATTGTTGCTCGAGGCGCTTGTCTTGGTCTCAAATTCAGCCCCCCGCGCCGCCCTTGTGGCGATCCATCAGTTCCGTCTACTCTTCACAATGGGTTTGTACTGAAAATGACATTTCGCTGTACTTTTTTAAGTGCAAGCACAACAAAGTTCCATGAAAAACTGTAAGGACAACAAAGTTCCATGAAAAACTGTAACAAGCACCTCTATCCAAAATGTCTCGCTAAGAGGGGTGGCTCAAAGACTTTTGTCCATACAGTGTTGTCCCCCACCATTGGCAACATTAGAAGAATCCCGCGTGGTGTCCTGGCCTCACCTCAGCGTTAACAACACGCTGACTGAGGCCTTCTCTGAGACAGAGAAAAATCAATAACACTGAAAATGCAAAACATAAAGTCGCTGCTTTGTCTTCTGTCGAGACGGCTGCTTTAGTATACACGAAATGAAGAATTTATTGACGTCCATTAAGGACGAGGCACACAACTGCCATCCATTCTCTCGAAGGACACATACGCCATTTGAAGAGGCAATAAGTATTTGTCCAAATAAAAGACTCATGAGTCATCTCTGCAACTCATGCGAGAGAGAATGTGACAACCCTCTACCGGGAATTAACGTCCAGGAGGGTTCAGCAATGGTGCTATGAGGAAGGTGAAAACAATGCACATTTTTCTTTTTCTGCAAAAAAGTGAGAATAATTGTAAAATTTGATGTCTTAGCAGGTACCAAAAGTGTAAGGCTCAAAATGTAAGGCACTTTTAAAAGTGCCCGGGCCTTACATTGTCACACCGCAGTGACGGATGCCTTGTCTTGTTTTTTTTTGTCTTGTGAATTTCATGTCTTAGTTTGAAAAGTAACTTTCAGTTTACTTGCCCTTCCTTATGTGTCATCAGTCTGACGTCATCCAAGATCCCTGATTGTTTCCACCTGTTCCCCATTACCCCCATGTGTCTTATAAGCCCACGCCTCCCTTTGTTCTGTGCCAGAATGTCTCGTTGTCTCGTGCATCTCCAGCTTCACGTACTTAAGAGAAAACTGTTTTTGTTTGTTAAAATGCTTCCCAAACATTTAATAAAGTCAAATACAAATAGGGCAACAGTAGATGTATCCCACACTTATTTTCTAAAGTAAATCTGTACAGTACAATCTCAACATCAACAATATGATTAACGCCAAAACAGGACAGATTGGCAAAAAAATTAATAAAAAAAAGTATTTTAGTTTTTTTTAAATGGATTAAGAATCGTTGGAAACAATAATCGCGATTAGTGTCAAAATAAAAATTTTTGACACCCCTATTACATACTATACTAGTATGTCCAGAGTTGGGACCCGGGGTGGACCGCTCGCCTGTGCATCGGTTGGGGACGTCGCTCGGGATGGTCTCCTGCTGGCCCCACTATGGACTGGACTCTCACTGTTATGTGGATCCACTAGGGACTGTACTTAGAGGGGGGGTTACCCACATATGCGGTCCTCTCCAAGGTTTCTCATAGTCATTCACATCGACGTCCCTTGTGTGGGCTCTGTGCCGAGGATGTCGTTGTGGCTTGTGCAGCCCTTTGAGACTTTTGTGATTTAGGGCTATATAAATAAACATTGATTGATTGATTGATATATTACCTTAAACCATGGGTCGGGAACCTTTTTGGCTGAGAGAGCCAAGAAAGCCAAATACTTTAAAAATGTATTTCCGTGAGAGCCATATAATATGTTTTAACACTGAATACAACTAAATGTGTGCATTTTTAAGTTAGACCAACATTTTTAGAGTATAAGAAGTCTCTTATTCTTTTTAATAACATTGTTATTCTGAAGGTAACCAATAATAAATAAAAACACTTCTTACCATTAATGCGACTTCTTGAACAGGTGCGGTAGAAAACGGATGGATGGATTAAAATGCATGAGAATGTTTTATATTTTGAACGTTATTTTTAACACTGTGATTACCAGCAGAATTAGTCCTTACTTATGTTAAGCAATGTCAGCTAAGATTTATCTGAGAGCCAGATGCAGTCATCAAAAGAGCCACATCTGGCTCGAGAACCATAGGTTCCCTACCCCTGCCTTAAACTCTACACACCAGGGGTATCTAAACTCTTAACTTTTTGTTATTGTTTTAAACAGGCCATGCAGACATGATAAGAATGAAGGGGAAAAAAAACATAATAGGTGACAAAGCGTGATAGTGTTAATAATAATAATACAACTTTTTAAACCTATTGGATTTTTTTTGTTTAAAAATCCATGGGCCAATAAAAAACAAGGCTGCAAATGGCCCCTGGGCCACATTTTGGACACCCACAATAGACTAGTGCATACTTGCCAACCGTCCCGATTTTCTCGGGAGACTCCCGAATTTCAGTGCCCCTCCAACCATTCTCCCGAATTTCTCCCGATTTCCACCCGGACGACAATATTGGGGGCGTGCCTCAAAGACACTGTCTCTAGCGTCCTCTACAACCTGTCGTCACGTCCGCTTTTCCGCAATTCAAACAGCGTGCCGGCCCAGTCACATAATATATGCGGTTTTTACGCAAACATTAGTAGTGACTGCAAGGCATACTTAATCAAAAGCCATACAGGTCACACTGAGGGTGGTCGTATAAACAACTTTAACACTAGAGATGTTTATTTATCGGCCGATAATATCGGCAGGCCGATATTATCGGCCGATAAATACTTTAAAATGTGATATCGGAAATTAACCTCCCTCCCCCATTTACACTCATTCACACAAAAGGGTTGTTTCTTTCTGTTATTAATATTCTGGTTCCTACATTATATATCAATATATATCAATACAGTCTGCAAGGGATACAGTCCGTAAGCACACGATTGTGCGTGCTGCTGGTCCACTAATAGTACTAACCTTTAACAGTTAATTTTACTCATTTTCATTAATGACTAGTTTCTATGTAACTGTTTTTATATTGTTTTACTTTCTTTTTTATTCAAGAAAATGTTTTTAATTTATGTATCTTATTTTATTTTAAAAAAAGGACCTTATCTTCACCATACCTCCAAATTAGGCATAATAATGTGTTAATTGCACGACTGTATATATCGGTATCGGTTGATATCGGTATCGGTAATTAAAGAGTTGGACAATATCGGAATATCGGATATCGGCAAAAAGCCATTATCGGACATCCCTATTTAACACTGTTACTAATATGCGCCACACTGTGAACCCACACCAAACAAGAATGACAAACACATTTCGGGAGAACATCCGCACCGTAACACAACATAAACACAACAGAACAAATACCCAGAACCCCTTGCAGCACTAACTCTTCCGGGACGCTACAATATACACCCACGCTACACCCAAACCCCGCCCACCCCTAACGCCGCTCACCTCAACCCCACCCACCTCCATCTCCCGAATTCGGAGGTCTCAAGGTTGGCAAGTATGGACTAGTGGAGTAAATGCAGGTCATACATTCTCCTTCAAGTTGCAACAGCTGAACAAGAGCAGAATGACAAGATAAAAGTCTTAATGCGAGCGAGACACACTCTGAAATGTTTATGATGCAGGAGCAGTCTGTTGCTATGCCAACCGGGCAAGGGAGAAATCTGGGGAGGGGGTGTCGATTGATCAGGGGTGTTGAAGTTGTTCTCCAGGAGGCAAAAAAAGAGAGAACCTTCATTCACCACCAGGAGGAGATGAAGCTTAGGGCCAAACTCACTCATGACACACACACACTTCCACACGCATGCACATGTAAACACACACTTCCACACACACACACTTAAATACTCACTCTATGTTGGGGTGTCCAAAATGCGGAATGTGGCCAATTTGCAACCCACAGTTAATTTTTTATTGGGCCGTGACACATCGAAGTTTAAAAAAAAAAAAAAAAGGAAAACATTTAATTAATTTAAAACAAAATTTGTCACCTTTGACACACAACTGACACAACGTTTTGCCTTTAGGCACATAAAACGCTCTTCTTTAGAAATGTTATTGTCTTGTTCGTTTTTTTGTTGCTTTCATTTTGTTACTGGCTTCTGCCTGTTTCCTCCTTTTAGATTACAGGTGCCAAACACAAGGCCCGGGGGGCCACATCTGACCCGCCACATCATTATATGCTTGGAAATAATGTGCGTCAACAAAGTGCTTCAGCTTTTCTGACTAAATGTATTTATTTTTGCCATTTTGACAGAAAAAAAAATACAAATATGCGTACTTATCTAATTATGCAAAAACTATGATTATTCATTGCGCAAAATGTATGCAAATTTAAATATCTACTTGACTTATACTATGCATCAAATTGTACAGTACACTATAACAATAGATTATACGGTTAAAAAACTGGCTGCTAAGTCGCCAGAATTTTTACCCAAAAATAAAGTGATGCTGTAGAAAAAATACTGTACATTTTACGGTAAAATTCTGACAACAGAGGTGCAAGTTTTTTTAAATGCAAATGAAGATTTATGAGTTGTTATTCTCAAATACACTAAGTTGAATTGAATTGAATTATATTTATAAAGCGCTTTTCTCTAGTGACTCAAAGCGCTTTTACATAGTGAAACCCAATATCTAAGTTACATATAAACCAGTGTGGGTGCCACTGGGAGCAGGTGAGTAAAGTGTCTTGCCCAAGGACACAACGGCAGGAAGCGGGGATCGAACCTGGAACCCTCAAGTTGCTGGCACGGCCACTCTACCAACCCAGCTATACAGTAAAAAAATAAATAAAATAAAAGAGCAAATTTTTTAAATTTCATTTTCGGTACCCCCAAAATAAATACATTTTTCACTCAACCTGACACGGGGACATTTTATGCATGTTACTGGCCTCAAAAAGCTGTAGAAACGGGCGGAATAATCCATCCATCCATCCCTTTCAGGGTCGCGGGGGGTGCTGGAGCCTATCTCAGCTACATTCGGGCGGAAGGCGGGGTACATCCTGGACAAGTCGCCACCTCATCGCAGGGCCAACACAGATAGACAGACAACATTCACAACATATCCCCAGGTGCATGTCTTTGGAGGTGGGAGGAAGCCGGAGTACCCGGAGGCAATAAGTATTTGTCCAAATACGTAGTCACGGGGAGAACATGCAAACTCCACACAGAAAGACCCCGAGCCCGGGGATTGAACCCAGGACCTTTGTATTGTGAGGCACATGCACTAACCCCTGTATAATATTAAAAATAAAAATAATAAACATAGCAATTCCAACAAAGGCTCGGGCCCTAAAGAAACACACAGGCCATTGTGAACAGTAATATAATAACAAAAGGACTTCTCATACATATATAATCAAATATTATTCAGTTACGCGTCCCTCCGAGGGCAGCCATAACCGCTATGTGGCCCTCATTTACAACCAGTTTGAGAGCCCTGTTTTAGACCCTTGAGTTGTGGATGGATAAGAGACACACCTCCTTTCTGTCACAATCTATTCCCTTCTTATAACATGGTGTGTTGTTTTACATTTGCCACACTTCCGGATGCTTCTGGCTCCTTCGGACACTTCAGGGTATTTTGGCTTCGAATGTTTATCTGTGTTATTTCATGGTGTCGCTCTTCTGCACTTAAGAGACCTCCTGTTTTTTCTCCTATACTTTTCCGTGCATGTTTTTTATCTTCTCCTGTTCCATTGAGTTTTTGTTAGTAGCCCAGGCCATTGTTTGTTTAATAAAGACTGTGCTGCAGCTCCTGCTGTCCTGCCCTCAGCATCTCGGTACGCTTTTACCTGAATGTGACATTTACTTCATCAAAAGTATCGCAATGGCCTCAGCATACTATGGTTTTTTTTCTGTATGCAACCCTCGGCAGAACAAGTTTGGACATCCCTGCTCTTAAAGGGGACCTATTATGCCAAACTAACGGGCGGGTGGGCGGGCATTTGGAAGACTCCCGGGAGGATCGGCGGGCCAGCTTTAGTGTTAATTTGATATCGCCTCAAGGGCCAAGTGAAATTACACGGCGGGCCAGAGTTTGACACCCATGCTGTAGAATAAAGGTATTTTTCTGCATAACTGTTTGCATCGTCACTTTATTAAAGGTGGTTGATCTTAACAATTCAGAAAACATCTGTAAAATAATGGTATTTTTCTGTGGAACTGCCAGCATTGTCACTTCATTAGAGGTGTTTGATCGTAATGATTTGGAAAAACTCTGTAGAATAAAGGTATTTTTCTGCAGAACTGTTTGCATCGTCACTTTATTAAAGGTGGTTGATCTCAATAATTTAGTAAAAATCTGCAAAATTACAATATTTTTCCGCAAAACGTTTCATGAAAATATCTGTAAATATAATGTTTTTGATCATTATTTGGTTTACAATGTTTTACTTAAATTTTATGGTTTTCGTTTGGCAGCCGTAGCTGCCAGTAGATGACCGTTTTTTTACAGAATTTTTTTTACAGTGTGGGTGTATATTGGCAAAGCCCATTTTGATGAGTCTTTTTTATTAATGTTGAGTGAAAATAGCAGCATGTTTACGTTCAAACATACTGTAAGTCGTCTTATAGCGTGTTTAAAGGCAGCGAGGCAGAGTTGTTGAGCTTGGAAATGACAGCGTGCAACCGTGACGTCATCACAAGTTTCCGTTAGTGCCGTGCACACCAGTGTTTTTCAACCTTTTCTGAGGCAAGGCACGTTTTTTTCATTGAAAAAATCCTGAGGCACACCACCAGCAGAAAACATTAAAAAATGAAACTCAGCAGCCTATATCGACAGTAAAAAGTCGTTCTCGCAATTGTTGGATATGAATTCAAACCATAACCAAGCATGCATCACTACAGCTCTTATCTCAAAGTAGGTGTACTGTCATGACCTGTCACATCACGCCATGACTTATTTTGAGGTTTTTGGTGTTTTCCTGTGTGTAGTGTTTTAGTTCTTGTCTTGCGCTCCTATTTTGGTGTTGATTGTCATGTCATGTACGGATGTACTTTGTGGACGCCGTCTGCCGCTCCACACGCTGTAAGTCTTTGCTGTCGTCCAGCATTCTGTTTTTGTTTACTTTGCAGTGAGTTCAGTTTTAGCTTCGTTTTGCATAGCCATCCAAAAGCGTCAATGCCTTTTCTTAGCGGCACTCGCCTTTTGTTTATTTTTGGTTTAAGCGTTAGATACCTTTTTACCTACAAACCATCGTCGCCATTCCCGACACCTACAAAGCAATTAGCTACCGGCTGCCACCTACTGATATGGAAGAGTATTACACGGTTACTCTGCCGAGCTCTAGACAGCACCGACACTCAACAACGGCACATTTGCGGATTCTAATTACTGGTTTGCAAAAAATATTTTTAACACAATTAGGTGAAATTACATAATCTCCCACGGCACACCAAACAATATCTCACGGTACACTAGTGTGCCGCGGCACAGTGGTTGAAAAACACTGGTGCACACGCACACTCTAAGCGGAGGGTTTTGGATCTCTACACTTTGGCCAGCGTTTGCGTTTTTAAAGACAAAAGTATGCGTCTGCGCGTGGACAAGAGGCCTAAACGCAGAGATAAGTGTGCATTTATTAAGTATCTGTGTTGGTGTGAACACAGCCTTAGTGTGTAGCAATCTCGCTGGGCCCAGGCCTCCTGTGTCGCTGGCACTCCTCCTCCCTGACAGATTGTCCGTGTGTATCTACAACAGGTCCTCCATGTCGCCGTCTGCATATGCTAAACATTCAGTATTCATCCTCCCTTTGTGTTATTGCTGTTACATGCTCGCTGTCTGCTGACAACCGTGTAAGTCACATTTATGCTCTTTTCCCATCGCAGGAGCAAGAAAAAACTGTTTCGTAGCAAATCACTTCATAAAAGACCAAAAAAAAAAAACATGCCACTATTACAATCGGGCAATTTTAGCACCAGAAATATCTATTGTCGCTAGATGAGGCCATTGTCTAATTTGCATGGTTGGTTGTGACTCAGTGTTTGTGTGTGGCACGCGTAAAACTGAGCTTTTTGGTTGGTGTCATCAGATACGAAATATTCAACAACACAACATGAAGTTATAGACTTACAGATGTTGATTTCGCCTTATAACGCATATAATGGCGGTCAACACAAACATTTCATGACCGGAATGTAGGCTGATTGTAAAGATAATGTTCACCTTGTACATCTAAGGCCTGGACTACCAAGAACCAAACAAGTGCTAAATAATGTGCGTAAACTATAAAATGGTTTGTTCTATTAGTACAAATGATAACAATTTGCAAAAGTAGCTCTGACCGCCTTATCTAAATAAGTGTTTTGTGTGTGTACTAGGGTTGTACAGTATACCAGTATTAGTATAGTACCGCGATAATAATGAATCATATCCGGTACTATACCGCCTCTGAAAAGTACCGGTCCGCCACCCCCCCGTCGTCGTCACGTCATGACATTGCTGGTTTATGAGCAGACGAGCATGTTCGGCAGCGCACAATCACGGAGTACTAACAAGCAGACACAGTGTGTAGACAGAAAAGGAAGAACAGACACATTTTGGCTTAAAAACTAACGATAAAGGTGAAGTTATAACACTGAAACGCCCTCAGGAAGAGGTGCTGCTAGCGTCCAGCCGCAGTCTGCAGTGTTTTAGCTACTTCTGAATCACTAACCCTCGCCTCCATGGCGACAAATAAAGTAAGTTTCTTACAAGTATCATCCCTGCAGGACGAGGAATAGCTAAACATGCTTCACTACACACCGTAGCTCACCGGCGTCAAAATGTAAACAAACGCCATTGGTGGATCTACACCTAACATCCACTGTAATGATACCAAGTACTAGAGCGTATCTAGTCGATACTACTATGATTACGTCAATATTTTTTGGCATCACAACATCTTCTTTTGTTTTTAAAAAAATGTATATTATGTTTATAAACTCAGTAAATATGTCCCTGGACACATGAGGACTTTGAAAATGACCAATGTATGATCCTGTAACGACTTGGTATCGGATTTATACCCAAATTTGTGGTATCATCCAAAACTAATGTAAAGTATCAAACAACAGAAGAATAAGTGATTATTACATTTTAACAGAAGTGTAGACAGAACATGTTAAAAGAGAAAGTAAGCAGATATTAACAGTAAATGAACAAGTAGATTAATAATCCATTTTCTACCATCCATCCATCCATTTTCTACCGCTTGTCCCTTTTGGGGTCGCGGGAGGTGCTGGAGCCTATCTCAGCTGCATTCCGGCGGTAGGCGGGGTACACCCTGGACAAGTCGCCACTTATACCACTTGTCCTTAATCAGTTTGACAAAATAATAGAATGGAAAATGACACAATATGTTACTGCATATGTCAGCAGCATACTTGCCAACCTTGAGACCTCCAAATTCGGGAGATTTTGGGGGGGTGGGTTGAGGTGGGCGGGGTCGGGTGTGGGGCGGGGGGCGGGATTAAGGGGGGAGGAGTATATTTATAGCTAGAATTCACTGAAATTCAAGTATTTCTTATATACATATATGTAACTGCTGTGTACCCGTCCCGCCAAGAACCCACACACAGGCTGGATTGGATGATGTGGTTCTTTACTGGTAGCATTAGCAGAGAACAGGAAGTCTGCAATGAGTGATCAGAACGCACGTACACACAATATGTGGTTAGCACCTCTGCTGGTTTCGATGTCATTAGCAGAGAACTGGAAGTTTGCAATGAGTGATCAGAACGCACGTACACACAATATGTGGTTAGTACCTCTGCTGGTTTCGATGTCATTAGCAGAGAACTGGAAGTCTGCAATGAGTGATCAGAACGCACGTACACACAATATGTGGTTAACACCTCTGCTGGTTTTGATGTCTACAGGGGGAAAATAATATCGACTTCAGTGCAAAATAGTAATACATCTGACGTGAGCAATAACCAATTCAAAACGAAAATTCCACAACATAGCATTTCAACTGCCATTAAATAACTGTGTATCTTACAATAAATCTCACGTTAGCTTTAGTGTAATTTATAATATTTTGCAGAGCAATATCAAAACGTGGCTTACCATTAGCAGAGAACAGGAAGTCTGCCCAAGTACACAACATTTTCATATTTTTACAATTACATGAAATGCAATTACAGATGTGACTTAATACAATGCTTTTTAACAGTATACTTTTTTCGTGTGTGAGCGTATAGTGGTTTTAACTTGCTTTTATCTTTACTGGTATTACAATTAATTCAATACAACATATTCTTTACTTGGTTTTTAACCAACATCATCCTTTTTTATACATTTATGGTAATAGAACATAGAAAAATACAAAATAAAATACAAGACAAGACATGAAATGACACAAATAATTAAATGATAAATGGGTTATACTTGTATAGCGCTTTTCTACCTTCAAGGTACTCAAAGCGCTTTGACACTATTTCCACATTCACACACACATTCACACACTGATGGCGGGAGCTGCCATGCAAGGCGCTAACCAGCACCCATCAGGAGCAAGGGTGAAGTGTCTTGCCCAAGGACACAACGGACGTGACTAAGATGGTAGAAGGTGGGGATTGAACCCCAGTAACCAGCAACACTCCGATTGCTGACACGGCCACTCTACCAACTTCGCCACGCCGTCCCTAATTAAATGGACTTTTAGCACCCTCTAATGGTGACTAGTGAATATGACAGACCACGTTAATCCCATGTTAAAATGGCGAACAATACAAATTTAAATATGAACGTCTTGACACGTAAAACGCACATAGTGCAACAATTATTACCTGCAATGAGTGATCAGAACGCACATACACACAATATGTGGTTAGCACCTCTGCTGGTTTCGATGTCTACAGGGGGAAAATAATATCGACTTCAGTGCAAAATAGTAATACATCTGACGTGAGCAATAACCAATTCAAAACGAAAATTCCACAACATAGCATTTCAACTGCCATTAAATAACTGTGTATCTTAAATGAATGATAAATGAGTTGTACTTGTATAGCGCTTTTCTATCTTACAATAAATCTCACGTTAGCTTTAGTGTAATTTATAATATTTTGCAGAGCAATATCAAAACGTGGCTTACCATTAGCGGAGAACAGGAAGTCTGCCAATAAGCTTCCGGTTTGCGGTCATATTTACAGACTTTCAGGTACCAGCAGATGGCGCAATTGGACCTCTCATTGCATAACAAAACAATATACATATTTTAGCAGGAATTTCACTCAAATAATCAAAGTATTTCTTATACCCGTTACATATATATATATATATATATATATATATATATATATATATATATATATATATATATATATATATATCCAACTATTTTTATTCCCTTCGGGGTCGCGGGGGGCGCTGGAGCCTATCTCAGCTACAATCGGGCGGAAGGCGGCGTACACCCTGATCAAGTCGCCACCTCATATATATATACATATATATATATATATATATACATATATATATATATATATATATATATATATATATATATATATATATATATACATATATATATATATATATATATATATACATATATATACATATATATATATATATATATATATATATATATATATATATATATATATATATATATATATATATATATATATATATATAAAATAAATACTTGACTTTCAGTGAATTCACTGCAATTCAAGTATTTCTTATATATATATATATATAATAAATGACTTTCAGTGAATTCTAGCTATATATATTTATATATGTATTTCATTATATATATATATATATATATAAAATAAATACTTGAATTTCAGTTAATTCTAGCTATATGTATTTATATATGTATTTTATTATATATATATATATATATATATATATATATATATATATATATATATATATATATATATATATATATATATATATATATATAATATACATATAAATAAAATAAATACTTGAATTTCAGTGTTCATTCATTTACACATATACACACATAACACTCCTCTCTACTCATTGTTGGGCAGTGTAATATTCTGGGTTGGAGTCAATAACCAGGCGAGGTGATGAAGTTACATCTCTTTACTTCATACTTCAGAACCGACTCCCACACTTGCCATCAGGGTGCGCAATACAACGTAAACCGTTGGCCAACCAAAAAGTAACCACAGAACACTATGTTCTGTGGTTACTTTTTGGTTGGCCAAACGGACGTGACGAGAGGCTGTCCTCACTCAGGTCCGCACGTACCTGGAGGGGGCGTGCCTTAAGTCCGGCTGGAAATCGGGAGAAATTCGGGAGAATGGTTGTCCCGGGAGATTTTCGGGAGAGGCACTGAAATTCGGGAGTCTCCCGAAAAATTTGGGAGGGTTGGCAAGTATGGTCAGCAGCTAAATTAGGAGCCTTTGTTTGTTTACTTACTAATAAAAGACAAGTTGTCTTGTATGTTCACTATTTTATTTAAGGACAAACTTGCAATAAGAAACATATGTTTAATGTACCGTAAGATTTTTTGTTAAAATAAAGCCAATAATGCAATTTTTTGTGGTCCCCTTTATTTAGAAAATAAATAGAAAAATACAGAAAAGTATCGAAGTACATTTTGGTACCGGTACCAAAATATTGGTATCGGGACAACACTACTATATTGTAACGCCACATCAAATGATAGTTCATTGTTGTGTGTTCACTTACCTGTTACGAGCTGAGCTGTTTATTTTTGGTTCGTAAGAGTTAGACAGTTATTGTGTTTGATGACCATCTCTTTGTCAAACTAGTTGATGGCTATTGTTTTCAAATTGAAAGAGCACCTTCTTTAAGCCAGCTAATTCCTACAGAGAAAGGCCACTGTCTACTATCCGCAGCCCCATTACGATGTGTTTGTGAGCGTTAAATCTAAAAAATTGCATTATTTTGATGGCGCCAAACATTTCTGTGGGCATCCATATTTATCCGTAGCAAGCTGCTACGATATAAGCAAATGTTTGGGGAACGCTGGGCTCACAGGAAAGTCCAGCACATGTGTAATAAAGGATGCAGAAATGTCATGTTTGTGTTGTAAGGTGAAAGGACATGTTCAACAAAGCATCACGATGTCATCAGAGCATTGCTCCGAACTTCACATTAAAGCCACAAAGTGGTATACAGTACTACTGCAGTAACTCTCCGTCAAGTATCACTTGTCTATAAAATTGTTGTAAGTACACCTCTGCATAACACTGTATCCTCATTTACATTAAAGAAGACAAAAAATAAGATGAAGGAAATATATATAACTTACAACAAAATACAACTTTGTTAACATTGTTTTGTAGTAAAGCAAAATATTTATTGTGCATCAATTTGACTGAAATAAAAAAATAAAAAATAAAAAATCCTGATTTAAACTATAAACATTTTTTGACCGACTTGATTCTGAAAAATTAACTCAGGAGCACACAATATAAAAGACTTTAACCTACAAAACAAAAATGAATACAACAATTTGTGCTGATTTATTTAGTTTTGTATCAATAAAATGGAGAAGTCAAGATTAAAGGCGACGCCTTGACTTGGAGGCATTGGGGCTGAAATTTTTTTGGCCGGGGACCGAAAGCAGACTGCATGTAAAGTAACTATAATATAATATGATATAATATATATATATATATATATATATATATATATATATATATATATATATATATATATATATATATATATATATATATATATATATATATATATATATATATATATATATATATATATAGTGCTCAATACCGGAGTAGAGCGGAATATACGTTAGGTCAGGAAAAAACACAGAGGCTATTTCATCCCGACAAGCCTGTTTCGCAGGTTTCCCTGCTCTTCAGGGGCAGGGAAACATATACGCATTTTATATATACACACACACATATGAGTGTGTGTGTACATATTATATTAATATGATGAATATATAATTAATATAATTGTATGATAAGCCCTCCGGGTACTCTGGCTTCCTCCCACCTCCAAAAACATGCACCTGGGGATAGGTTGATTGGCAACACTAAATAGTCCCTAGTGTGAATGTGAGTGTGAATGTTGTCTATCTGTGTTGAACCTGCCATGAGGTGGCGACTTGTCCAGGGTGTACCCCGCCTTCTGCCCGAGTGCAGCTGGGATAGGCTCCAGCACCCCCGAGAGATACAAGCGGTAGAAAATGGATGGATGGATGGATTAAGAGTATGTGAAAGTTTGACTCCAACCTTGTTTACGTTTTGTAATCAATCAGAAATATCAAGCAGCTAAAATGTGCCAAACATGGATACATGTGGAGAGAGAGTCTTGCATGATTCCCATCATGCACTCTAATGGATTTAAATAGGAGTCATTTTAAACTTTTTTTATGGCATTTGGGCGTTTTTCATAATATCAGCAATGTTCAGTGAGCAGGTTGTGTTATGTGTGACCATGTGTGTTGACCTTTGTGTTTTTTGCACCAGGACTAGGGAAGGTTGTTTGGATTGTGTCATATATGTAAATGCTGTGCTATGATGTCAAAAATACTTTCAGGTAGAGATGTCCGATAATATCGGACTGCCGATATTATCGGCCGATAAATGCTTTAAAATGTAATATCGGAAATTATAGGTATGGGTTTCAAAAAGCAAAATTTATGACGTTTTAAAACACCGCTGTACGGAATAGTACACGGACGTAGTGAGAAGTACAGAGCGCCAATAAACCTTAAAGGCACTGCCTATGCGTGCCGGCCCAGTCACATAATATCCACAGCTTTTCACACACACAAGTGAATGCAAGGCATACTTGGTCAACAGCCATACAGGTCACACTGAGGGTGCCCGTAGAAACAACTTTAACACTGTTACAAATATGCGCCACACTGTGAACCCACACCAAACAAGAATGACAAACACATTTCGGGAGGACATCCGCACCGTAACACAACATAAACACAACAGAACAAAATACCCAGAACCCCTTGCAGCACTAACTCTTCCGGGACGCTACAATATACACCCAAATTCCAAGCTGCTTTTTTGAGGCATGTTAAAAAAAATCACGCACTTTGTGACTTCAATAATAAATATGGCAATGCCATGTTGGCATTTTTTTCCATAACTTGAGTTGATTTATTTTGGAAAACCTTGTTACATTGTTTAATGCATCCAGTGGGGCATCACCACAAAATTAGGCATAATAATGTGTTGATTCCACGACTGCATATATCGGTATCGGTTGATATCGGAATCGGTAATTAAGAGTTGGACAGTATCGGAATATCGGATATCGGCAAAAAAGCCATTATCGGACATCTCTACTTTCAAGAGTCATATATCTGAATTACTCACATTGTCCGCAAGATGGCAGCAATTAAGTTGCATGCCTGGTATTTAAGATACATTTGAAAGCACTCCGTGGTGCGATGCTTTCGTTGAACTCATGACGTTTCGCAGGCCAAATTGAAAACTATACACGGCCCATAGTCTGGACAACCCTGGTTTAGAGCATGATACGGATAAAGCATGTTCCCTGGGTCACATGCGCCAGGACAGTAAATAGTAGGGGTGTGGGAAAAAATCGATTCGTTCACGTTGTGCGATTCAGAATCGATTCTCATTTTTAAAAAATCTATTTTTTTTAAAAATGTATTTTTTTTATTTTATTTTTTTTAATTAATCAATCCAACAAAACAATACACAGCAATACCATAACAATGCAATCCAATTCCAAAACCAAACCCGACCCAGCAACACTCAGAACTGCAATAAACAGAGCAATTGAGAGGAGACACAAACACGACACAGAACAAACCAAAAGTAGTGAATCAAAAATGAATATTATCAACAACAGTATCAATATTAGTTACAATTTCAACATAGCAGTGATTAAAAATCTCTCATTGACATTATCATTAGACATTTATAAAAAAAATTAAAAAAAGAACAATAGTGTCACAGTGGCTTACACTTGCATCGCATCTCATAAGCTTGACAACACACTGTGTCCAATATATTCACAAAGATAAAATAAGTCATATTTTTGGTTGATTAAATAGTTAAAACAAATTTACATTATTGCATTTAGTTGATAAAACATTGTCCTTTACAATTATAAAAGCTTTTTACAAAAATCTACTACTCTGCTTGCATGTCAGCAGACTGGGGTAGATCCTGCTGAAATCCTATGTATTGAATGAATAGAGAATCCTTTTGAATCGGGAAAATATCGTTTTTGAATCGAGAATCACGTTGAATCGAAAAAAATCGATTTTGAATCGAATCGTGACCCCAAGAATCGATATTGAATCGAATCGTGGGACACCCAAAGATTCGCAGCCCTAGTAAATAGGGAGTAAGAAGAAAAAACATTGAGGTCACTCATATGCCACAATATTAGATACACCTAATGAGATCCTGTACAGATGCTGTTTGAAGTTTCATCATTTATAGATTTTATATTGGCCCTGCGATGAGGTGGCGACTTGTCCAGGGTGTACCCCGCCTTCCGCCCGAATGACCCCGAAAGGGACAAGCAGTAGAAAATGGATGGATGGATGGATATTTTGCCCATTAGTTCACCTGTCTTACAGTTTTTTGTGCACTGTGAGTCTGCAGCCTGGTCCTCAACTCTGAACGAAAGCACTCAGGAGGAGACTTACAGTATTTCTGACTGGAGCAGTAAAGGCTTATGAGGACGCCTAAAGTGTCAGCAGCAGTGGACTTCATGGTGGTTACTCAACCTCATCTAAATATTCAAAGATTGCGCAGGCACTTGGTTAGCGACACAGTGTCGGGCTGGTGTCCAAAAAACATCAAGGAGGCGACACAGCCTGCATGAAAAGACAAACACGCAGGCAAACTCTTTACACTAAGGGGAAGAGTGTCTCTAAATTGGTACATAAAAAATCTGCCTGGTGCTGTCCGCGCTGACTACTTCCTCTTAAAGTTAAGTTAAAGTTAAAGTACCAATGATTGTCACACACACACTAGGTGTGGTGAAATTTGTCCTCTGCATTTGACCCATCCCCTTGTTCACCCCCTGGCGGGTGAGGGGAGCAGTGGGCAGCAGCGGCGCCGCGCCCGGGAATCATTTTTGGTGATTTAACCACCAATTCCAACCCTTGATGCTGAGTGCCAAGCAGGGAGGTAATGGGTCCTATTTTTATAATCTTTGGTATGACTCGGCCGGGGTTTGAACTCACAACCTACCAATCTCAGATATAACCACATATTGTGTGTACGTGCGTTCTGATCACTCATTGCAGACTTCCAGTTCTCTGCTAATGACATCGAAACCAGCAGAGGTGCTAACCACATATTGTGTGTACGTGCGTTCTGATCACTCATTGCAATGTGTACGTGCGTTCTGATCACTCATTGCAGACTTCCTGTTCTCTGCTAATGCTACCAGTAAAGAACCACATCATCCAATCCAGCCTGTGTGTGGGTTCTTGGCGGGACGGGTACACAGCAGTTACATATATATATATATAAGAAATACTTGAATTGCAGTGAATTCACTGAAAGTCAAGTATTTATTTATATATACATACACATATATATATATATATATATATATATATATATATATATATATATATATATATATATATATATATATATATATATATATATATATATATATATATATATATATATATATATATATATACATACACATATATATATATATATATATATATATATATATATATATATATATATATATATATATATATATATATATATATATATATATATATATATATATATATAATGTCTGTTTTAAAAAAATACTTAAGTTTTTTCAAATTTTGCATCAAATTTGCTTTTTTCCCCATTACAATACGTCTTTTTATGCTTTTTTCTTGTATTATTCCTGGTTTTATTTTTTTTATTTTTCCGACAACATGTTACGGGCCAACAAAACTCGAGCTGCGGGGCACAAATGGCTCACGGGCCGTGCTTTGGACACCCCTACTCTAAGGCGTTCATCTTTCTGTTTAGAGTTTATAACAACTAAGAATCAACAAGACCAACTTCTGAACCCCGCCCCTAATAATCAGGCCCTCACACCGTCTGCTATTAAAAATTCTGGCCCTTGGATACATTTAATTAAGGGCCCCTGCTATCGTGTAATGGACGCACCTCTTCTTCCTGCTTCACACACCATATGCACACTGTGTGTGTGTGTGTGTGTGTGTGTTCGCTCTCCATGTGTTCAGTAGCATTCATTAGGCTCCGACGCCAGCTGGCGGCGTTCTGGTGACGAGAGCAACGACTTGTGTGTCTCAAATATGAACACAAGGTGTGTCTCAAGAGGACGCCACTGATGAAGCCCAGCTGGCGAGCATGTTCAGGTTCGGACCACGTGCACGAGTGGGAGAAAAACAACAACAACCTGCAGTGCACGTTAGTTTGACAAGACCATCTGCTGCTCTCTGATGTGTCTCCTTGATAGTCAGTCAACAGGTTTCTGATCTGTACACCGTTTTGAGATGCGTTAAGTCTGCTGACGCACACTGGAGGATGGTCGCCGTGGTTACCACGACGATCCCCCAGCTGTGTCAGACGCCGAAGTGAAGGAATCACTGATGAGATCATTATCTAAAAAGTTGCAAACACTATTGATCTCCGATGGAGCCTTTAGAGCGGAGGTGTCAAACTCTTTAATTGAGGGCCACCTCGCAATTATGGCTGCCCTCTGAGGGCCACATGTGACAGAGAATAATAATTGAAATTGCCTATGTATTTGATTATATATATATATATATATATATATATATATATATATATATATATATATATATATATATATATATATATATATATATATATATATATATATATATATATTAGGGCTGTCAAGTGATACATTTTTTGAAGCAGATTAATCACACTCTAATTCTGTGATCAATCATGATTAATCACAGGTTACTATTTGCTTGCATGAATAACATTTTCTTTAAAAAAATACCGTAATATTTGGATACAAATGCAATTCTGTAGTCAGCATGTCATACGGGAACCTTTACTCAATGTTTTACTGAACTGCGAGTCATTGATTTTGTCACGGCCCGGGCGCACCCCAGTGCGCATTCATCTGTGCACCTCCAAGAGCGCGCCAGGCGCGCGCCCCTCTGGCTGCAGCAGGCGGCTGCATTCAATCGGCTCAATCAGCAATCTACACACCTGTCGCTGATGAGCTTCCGTGCCTTCTTAAGCCAGTGCAAACCTGCGTTCCGGGCCAGAACGTAGCGATCTGTACCAGTACAGTAAGCCGACTCCTGAAGCTCCATGCATACTCTTTCTCTGTGTTTCTCCCCTTCCGTGTTCATTTGTCCCGTGTCCCCCTTTGTCGCCTTCCAGCAGCATACCTTCGTTCCCGCGTCACGAGGTGTGTGTCTCGTCTCCCCGTGTTCCCTCTGGTTCCCTGGCTGCATCTTGGATTTCGACCTCCCGCCTGAACATGGACTTTGACGCCTCGCCCCTGCCCTTTACCTCACGCAGGCCTGGCCCTAACCAATCTGGCGCCCTAGGCAAGATTTTAGGTGGCGCCCCCCCCACATCGGCAGTGAAGTGTATATACTCACAAGAAACCGAATAGCTTTGTCTTTGACCTTTTTTTTTAATTAAAGAAAGCAAATTAACAATCAGAATAGTTAACAAGATTAAAAAAAATATGGATGTATAAATGAATACAAAAAATAAAAAATGAATATATGAAATACAATATTTTTTACATACATAAACACAAAATAAAACGTGTCAACAAGTTGCATAAAATAAATTAAAAATACAATATAAATAAGGCACTGCACAAAACAAGATATCAAACCAGTATGACTTTAACAACTATATTACAAAAAAAGGGATCCTACAGAGTTCTCTATTTGTGCTTTTTAATATTGCATTAACTAGAATGACTTACAAATTACTGTACACCAGGGAGTACTGTAATTACCTCACGTTACATTATTATTTTCCATAACAATTTAGCCCCCTCCACAATATTAACCCGACGTTAAAACAGAACTAGCTATTTATTGATTAGCAATTGCCGAATCATGTAACATTAGCTTAATGCTAAAAAGCCAGGTTACTATCACATTCTGTAACAGACAAATAATTGCATGTAGGCTAACGTTACCTACCTGCTACCTCTGTCTTTTTCTCTTTTCTCCTCTTCTTTCTTCCCTGGGCACCTGACAGTTTTGGCCGTTTTGACATCAATTGTGTTGATTTTTTTTTGTGGTGACGTCAAAAAGAGTCATGATACGGGAAGGGAGGGGGCGCACCGTGCCGGGGGAGGGGGGGCGTAATGTTGTAACAAATAATATTTCTATTAAATAGGCTTTACTTTGCATTTTAATTAACGTGGGATTATTTTATGTATTTAGAAATAATAGTACCAACTTTTTTTTTTTTTTTTCCTCCAACATTTGTGGCGCACTGGCGTGGCGCCCCCTGATGGACAGCGCCCTTAGATTTGCCTATACGGCCTATGCCACGGGCCGGCCCTGACCTCACGCCTGCCCACAGACCTCCGAGCATGCCTTGCCCCCTCTGGGAATTCCGCACCTCGCTCAACACTACCGGTAACACACTACAGCTAATCTCTACACATGGTCACACACCACACACATTTTGTATGAATTTACACACTTCATTTCTTATTTATATTTATTGTGTATATATATATAAATAAATATAGAGCTAAACGACGTCCCTGCTGTCTGGGCCGTCTTCTTCCCCTGTACACTCGTAACAGATTTGCTCAAAACTTGGTGGCAGTAGTGAGAATTAAGTGCACATTTTAGTTTGTTTGTCTTAAATAGAAATATTTCCTGCTTAACTTAACTCCAACTTTCATCACTAAGAAAACTACTGTGACTAAAAGAGAGGTGATGTATCTGTTTCACTAATATAACTGGCAACAATTGTGCTTTTATTGTGAAGGAGATCTCCTCTCAGTGAGGTTATTGTCTGTATGCTATGTTGTGTAATTTGTCATTAAATAAAAACATCACACTCACACTCATAGCTCATAAAAGTGGAATAAATGACACGCCACTTATAGTTGAATCCACATACCTCACTTCACATTCCGAAGGGTGCAAACTGAATGTTTATTATCCTCATTGAATGACGACGTGTGCTCAGTCACGAAACAAACACGCCCACATAAATATTGTGCTTATTGCAACCATAGACAGCAGAACACTTGTATTATAACTTTTATACACTTACTTTAGTTATCTGCTATTTTCACTTTTACACACTTTTATTGAACGGGCGTCAACTTGCAGTCCTGCACGTACTGTATCTCTTATGTGTGACTGCCATCAACTGGTCACACTTATCATTACACCATGTACCACATAAATTTGCTATGAGGTCGGTAAACACAACCGGAATTAATACGTACATAAGGCGCACCAGGTTATAAGGCGCACTGTCCCTTTTTGAGAAAATGAAAGGATTTTAAGTGCGCGTTATAGTCCGAAAAATACGGTACATAGACAGTATGGTAACATTTGCTCAGTTTGAAGAGCGGACCTTGCTCTGTGATGCAGGAACATTTAAAGCAAGGGTCCCCAGCATCCAAAATCTGGCCCACAGGAAGTCCCAAGTTATATATATATATATATTTTTTTTTTTTAATCTTTCCTTTCTAATCCATTTTCTACCGCTTGTTACTCTTGGTGTCTCCTAGTCGCTCAGGCATATCATATTGTCTAAAAATGAATTTTCCCATCGATAACGTGACAATATTAAATGTTGATGAACATCAATGTTAATTGATGTTAAATGACAAAACGGATTATAAAGACAATGTATATATGTATATATATATATTATATATATATATATATATATATATATATATATATATATATATATATATATATATATATATATATATATATATATATATATATATATATATATATATATATATATATATATACACAGCCTGGCCCCCGGCCAAATTTTTTTAACCCTATGCGGCCCCCGAGTCAAAAAGTTTGGGGACCCCTGATTTAAAGCATAGACATGTCAGACATCTGGACGATGAGATCTCTACTCCGTAAGATAGTGAGCTTTTAACCTTGCTCGCTAAGGACAGAAATAATATCTTTTAACTATCCTTTTAGCCAAAGTCCACCAGCTAAAATTTGTCGATATTAATTTGCCTACTTCATTTATCCGTTAGGAACTTTATGTGAAGCATTTGCAGTGACAGGCAGAATAACATAGGTCATATATCACACACACACACACACACACACACACACACACACACACACACACACACACACACACACACACACACATACACACACACACACACACGCACACACACGCACGCATGCACGCAAACACACACACACAAACACACACAAACGCACATTAGGCAACAAGGCGCCAATATCATAATATTAAATAGGTAATATGCCAATAATTAATCAATAATATACAATTAGTAGTCAATAGCTAAAAATGCCAGGAGTTAATCAACAATCAATAATGTACCTGTGCACAGCTTTCTAAACACAGCATCACAAAACACATTTTTCTTTTTGAGGAAGCCTGACAGCTTTGGTGTTGTTTTGTTGCTATTGCTGCCTTTTTGACTGTCCCTTGTCTACCTAAAAAAAATTATACTTTGTTTTTGTCACACGTTTGCTTTTAAATGTGCGAAATATAAATATATTTAAAAAAATGTTTGTAGCAGCCTAATGATCAGTACTGTTACAGTATGAATCAATATTTCTGAATGAAATAGTCGTCTTTTCTGTTCGTTAGCACATGTCTAAAAATATCTCAGCTGAAATCAAAAGCTGATGGTTAAATCCCACTGAATAGATGTACGCGTCATACTTCGATTAGTCGACTAATCGTTAAGATAATCGATTACGAATCGACTATCGAAAAGGCCGTTAATTGCAGCCCGAGTGCATACTGTACAGACCAACATGTTTGCATTCATTTATGCGACATATTTTGCGATGGCGTCCTGCCTTAAATCACAGTAAACTAACAGCGTAAATAGTTACACTTAAAGTCTGTAACAATTTAAAAAAAAAATTAAGTGTAAATAAAAAATACAGCTTCACCACTTTGGTGATAATTTTTGCGCTTAAAGGGGAACTGCACTTTTTGATGGAATTTTGCCAATCGTTCACAATCATTACAAGAAACAAAAATACAAAAAGGTTATTTTTTTGCATTCTAACTAGAGATGTCCAATAATATTATCGGCCGATAAATGCATTAAAATGTAATATCGGAGATTATCGGTATGGTTTTTTTAAATTATCGGTATCGTTTTTGTTTTTGTTTTTTTGTTTTTTAAATTAAATCAACATAAAAAACACAAGATACACTTACAATTAGTGCACAAACCCAAAAAACCTCCCTACCCCATTTACACTCATTCACACAAAAGGGTTGTTTCTTTCTGTTATTAATATTCTGGTTCCTACATTATATATCAATATATAACAATACAGTCTGCAAGGGATACAGTCCGTAAGCACACATGATTGTGCGTGCTGCTGGTCCACTAATAGTACTAACCTTTAACAGTTAATTTTACTCATTTTCATTAATTAACAGTTTCTATGTAACTGTTTTTATATTGTTTTACTTTCTTTTTTATTCAAGAAAATGTTTTAATGTATTTATCTTATTTTATTTTATAATTTTTTTTTAAACGTACCCTATCTTTACCATACCTGGTTGTCCAAATTAGGCATAATAAAGTGTTAATTCCACGACTGTATCGGTATCGGTTGATATCGGTATCGGTTGATATCGGTATCGGTAATTAAAGAGTTGGACAATATCGGAATATCGTATATCGGCAAAAAGCCATTATCGGACATCCCTAATTCTAACATATAAAAATCGACTCGTTGTAGGTGGCTAGCAATGCAGCTAATGGGAGCAATCAATTCTACCTCTAAATCACTTAAAAAATGCATTCAAAAACAATACTTCATTTATGTTCTGTAACCTGTATTATAACCAAGCTGTGGCAACATTGTTATTGTAACAGCGAACACTGAAGAACTCTTTTGTTAGCATAGTAACACATCGGCGTGCTTCGGTATTAGCCGTAAAATCTAACTACGGCAAGAGATAATCTAGCTTCTACGTCAGCACCAATACTTCATTTACGTTCTGTAACCTGTAGAATAACCAAGCTGTAGCAACATTGTTATTGTAAGAGCGAACACTGAGGAACTATTTTTCTAGCGTAGTAACACATCGGCGTGCTTCGGTATTAGCTGTAAAAGCTAACTACGGCAAGAGATAAGCTAACTTCTACGTCAGCACAAAACGTGTTTGAGTTTGTAAAAGACAACACTGCGATAGAACACCAATCTGTACTGACTGACAAACATGATCATATTACAGTATTTGTAAAGTATTAGCCCACATTTCATGTTTCGTTTGTACACAGCTAGCCAGACAGTGTATGTACTGTAGTTGTAATAACACACATGACGTGCTGCGTGTATTATGACCAGTATAAAGTGTGACTCACTCAACGGACAGTTGTCTGTTTGGTCCAGCTGGCCAGGGACATTTTTTTTCCGGTTTATTTGGGTGTGCGCTTGGTATAGCTTGGCTTCAAATTCCACATTTGCAGCTTGAGTCACTTTCACCTCATTCTCTCGGCTTCCGTCTGCTCCAACGTCTCACTATTCCTTGGTGCTCGCTTCTAAAAGCAGCAGTTCATCCTCTGTATATTCAGCTTCAAAAGTATAAGGTAGTAAATCCTCATTGGTCCAAAAATAGTCGTCTTCGTTGTCTGTTACCAAGTCTGCCATGATTTGAAGACACACGCGTTTGTTTCCCGAAGTAGAAACACACTGGAAGTCTAACGTGTGTTGCTATGGAAACAGAAATCAATGCGCGGAAGAAATCAGCTTAAAATGCTTAAAATGATCAAAATACCGTAAATATTGAACATACTACATATTGTTGTGAACGTGTCTGTTACGACATTATATATAGACTTGCAGTGTGTATATAAAACATATTACATATATTTATGAAGGTGTCTCTTACTACATTATATATATACTTGCAGTGTGTATATAAAACATATTACATAATGTTATAAAGGTGGCTGTTACTACATTATATATATACTTGCAGTGTGTATATTGTACATATTACATATTATTATGAAGGTGTCTGTTACTACATTATATATATACTTGCAGTGTGTATATAAAACATATTACATATTGTTATGAAGGTGTCTCTTACTACATTATATATATACTTGCAGTGTGTATATAAAACATATTACCTAATGTTATAAAGGTGTCTGTTACTACATTATATATATACTTGCAGTGTGTATATTGTACATATTACATATTATTATGAAGGTGTCTGTTACTACATTATATATATACTTGCAGTGTGTATATAAAACATATTACATATTGTTATGAAGGTGTCTCTTACTACATTATATATATATACTTGCAGTGTGTATATAAAACATATTACATAATGTTATAAAGGTGTCTGTTACTACTATATATATACTTGCAGTGTGTATATTGTACATATTACATATTATTATGAAGGTGTCTGTTACTACATTATATATACCTGTATACTTGCAGTGTGTATAGAAAACATATTACATATTGTTATGAAGGTGTCTGTTACTACATTATATATATATTTGCAGTGTGTATATTGTACATATTACATATTGTTATGAAGGTGTCTGTTACTACATTATATATATACTTGCAGTGTGTATATAAAACATATTACATATTGTTATGAAGGTGTCTGTTACTACATTATATATATACTTGCAGTGTGTATATAAAACATATAACATATTGTTATGAAGGTGTCTGTTATTACATTATATATAGACTTGCAGTGTGTATATAAAACATTGATGGAGGGTTTTGAAGTTGTCTTACAGACTTTAAAGGCTACAACGGTTAGCTGCATCTTCCAAGCGTTTTTAAAAAAATAATCTTTAAAATCCTGTTCTCGTCTCTCATAATGATTGTGAACGATAGGTAAAACACCAAAAAAAGTGCAGTTCCCCTTTAAGAAACTTCTCTATGACTTTATAGCTCCAGACTTCTTCTGTTTGTTTGTCATTGTCATTACTGCCACAAGTGGCGGAAAAGTGTATTACAACAGAGTACCTCTGCCACAGCTGAGGGACAGATATTTTTGGCGCCTCGCGGTCCAACTATGGTTAAAAAACACTGGTATAGCTCCCAAAGAAAACGAGTGCAACATCTAACAATGTAACTCATTAATAATAAATTGATTTGATTTGATTTTTAAGAGTAAGCCGAGGGACAATAAAAAACAAGCTGAATGTGGAAACTGGCCCCTGGACATACTGTACAGTATATTACTTTGAACGCCCCTGTCATAAAGTGAAATTAGACTATGCGAACCACAATAGCAACGATAAACATATTGTTAAAGATGTTTTTGTATTCATCTTGTGGAGTTGGAATAATATCAATAACATTAATAACATATTCAGCATAATTCAGGATAGCGGTGCACGTCGTAATTTGGTCTAACATGATGGTCACATGACAACGTGTGTGCACTTGTGCCTGTGCAAGTGTGTTTATTCCCTATTGCCTTTTTCGTCTCTCTCTACCCTTTCGGTCTGGATCCTGTTTTCTCGCGGGGGAACTCGGAGAGCAAACAGCACTTTGACAATAACACGTTGCTGCATCAATTATTTGGTGCACACACACACACACACACACACACACACACACACACACACACACACACACACACACACACACACACACACACACACACACACACACACGCACACACACACACCTATACCTTCCATCGTGACACAGCTGAGTTGTCATGGAGACGGCGAGGGACACTTTGGCATATTTGCCAACCTTAAGACCTCGGGGTGGGGGGGGTGGAGTTGTGAGGTGGGCGGGGTCGGGGTGGGGCCGGGGCTAGGAGGAGGAGGAGTATATTTATAGCTAGAATTCACTGAAATTCAAGTATTTCTTATATACTGTATATATATATATATATATATATATATATACACATATATATATATATATATATATATATACATATATATACATAAAAGAAATACTTGAATTTCAGTGTTCATTTATTTACACATACACACACACATAACACTCCTCTACTCATTGTTGTATGTCAAATGCAATGCTTTGCAGCCAGTAGCACAGCCTTTGAAGGAGCATAGGTATGGGCAGCAGCTGTGGAATTTAATTTGCAGGAAAGAAGTGAGTTTAGGGTTGAATTGTCCATCCTCGTTCTATTCTCTGTCACTATCTTTCTAACCATGCTGAACACCGTCTCTGATGATGCATTGCTGTGTGGCACGCAAAAAAGTGCCTTCATCAAATGCACCAGAGTCTGGAATCTTCAACCTCTCCCAAGCATACCCCTTCCCCTTCCAGCTGTCCTGGATGAACTGAAATTCTTGTTTCCAATCATTTTGGAACTTGCAAGCGTACTTCTTCTTCTTACTCGTCGTCGCCATGACTGTCTCTTCTTCGTTCTTCTGCTTCGTCTCTGTTTTGTTTTTGGACATTACTACTTGCCGTAGTTTTGAAGCAATGCATGATGGGAATCCGGATGTTGTGTGTCAGTGTATTAACGTGCCGGCTGGAATAAACACACGCTGAGCAATAGCTCCGTGCCTGCCTACTTTATGGGTTATAGGTAAACCTATGGATAACGGAGACATATATAATAGTCTCCTTCTTGTGGTGTGTGCAGTTGCGCACTGAGCTCCAAAAGCCGTAGATGTTATAACGTGACTTGGCCGGCACGCTGTTTATATGGAGGAAAAGCGGACCTGACGACAGGCTGTCCTCACTCAGGTCCGGCTGGAAACCGGGAGAAATTCGGGAAAATGGTTGTCCCGGGAGATTTTCGGGAGAGGCACTGAAATTCGGGAGTCTCCCGAAAAATTTGGGCGGGTTGACAAGTATGCACTTTGGAAAGAAGAGTGCCCTTTTAGGCCGTTTCACAGGCCCAAGGTCTGCGGTGCTCTCATTAAGTAAATAGTTTGTGCAGCAAGTGGAGCAGCGCACTGTGCCAAATGTTTATTATTGTCTAATCAATATACAGAGCGCTTAAATTACTTCCCGGTTCATATCTAATTTAGCACACTGCACTTTAAGATATTGAATATTTTCAGGCATTCCTGGGATTAGTGATCGTTGCGTACCCGGAACGTACACATTTGCACACTGCTCGGGAGGGATAACATTAAAGTGCTATAAGTATCAAATTCCTGCAATGAGGGCAGTGATATATTCGCTGTAACTCGTTATCTTTAAAGGGGAACTGCACTTTTATTTGAAATTGTGTGTCATGATCCGTTGTCCGGATCATGTTTACTTTAGTTTAGTATTTCCTTAGTTGTTGATTTAGTTCTGTTACAGCACCCTGGTTTGTTTCTTTCAGGCCGCCGCCAGCCGGCCATCCCACGGCGGCGCCATCTTCGTCGTCTCCAGCCGGCCGTCCCACGGCGAAGGTTTTTGTTCTGCAGAAGCGGCCCTCACACGGCTCCCTCGTTGGCCAAGAGGGTGGCCAATTCATGGACGCCCTTCACGCCAGCAGCAGCGACGGCCAGGACTTGGGTGTAGGACTCATGGGCTGCTGAGGTTCTGGCGCCACTCACGTCCGCCTTCTTGTCGGCCAAAGATGTGGCCAGTACATGTACGCCCACCTCGCTCGACTCGTCATTGCCCTCTATCTCGTCCGAGATGGATTCAGGGACACTTGGCCTGGCGGCCCACCACAGGGTCCTCCCTCGGCCCTCTCGTGACTTTAGACTTTTTCATTTTTTGGGAGGAGACGTCTGGAATCCGTCCCTTAAGGGGTGGGGGTACTGTCATGATCCGTTGCCCGGATCATGTTTAGTTTCGTTTAGTATTTCCTTAGTTGTTGATTTAGTTCTGGGTCTGCACCCTGGTTTGTTTCTTTGTTGCCATGAGTGCTGATTATTGTCACCTGCCTCTGATTAGTGGTCAGGACGCTTACCTGCTCCCGGTCCCTAAACAGAGAGCTATTTATTCCTGACTCACGCCATACTCTGCCTGGCAGTTTTATTTGCGACACGCAACAATTGGTTCTTCGTGGTTCTTGTTCCTGTTTTGGCTAGTCTTTTGCTAAGCTTTACCATAGTTTACCATTTTGTATCTTGGCTTGATTATGGGAATAAATCATCTCTTTCCCCCGCACGCTGCTTCTGAATGTCTATCTGCATCTTGGGGAAACGACCACCGCAAAACTAGACCACCCTGACGTAACATTTTGCCTATCATTCACAATCCCTATGTAAGATAAGAACACATACGCTTTCTTCTTTTAATGCATTCTAATTCGGAATAGACGGCAAGCATGAGGTGGCCCATAAAGTCCTGCGTTTACATTTCGTGACTTGAATATTAACCATGTATTAGCGATGTTGTTTTTATAAGCGCTAACGTCGACCAACTAGATTTAGTGGCGCCATGATCACAGAGAGCTAACTAGCTAAAGTATTGACTTTTTGAGCCTGTTAGCCACTGCTGCAACGCCAACTGGTGTAAATTAATTCTAGATTATTAATCTGGCCTCTCGCCTAGATAGTAGAAGGCTGTGGACATACGCCGAGAAGATGGTCAGCTTTGACATTCAACTTAAAAAAAACGCTCGTTTGCAGTCCCCTTTTTTGTATTATGATTAATTCTTCATATAAAGGGGAAGATACAAACATCCCATCAGTCGGCATCCCAGTGAGATCAGACATTGTTGAGTAAGTGATTGTTTTATTATGTTAATAGAAGGGTTGTCCCGATACCAATATTTTTGTACTGGTACCAAAATGTAATTCGATAAAGTGAACCACAAACAAAATGTGGCTTTATTTTAATCAAAAATCTTATGATAGAATAAACATGTTTCTTATTGCTAGCAAAGAACAATGTTGGCAATAAATAAAATAGTGAACATACTAGACAACTTCTCTTTTAGTAGTAAGTATGTAAACAAAGGCTTCTAATTTGTATGCAGTAACATATTTTGTCATTTCCCATTTATACATTAGTCATAATAAAGTTCTCCTGTGTCCAGGGACCTATTTCCTGAGTTTATAAACAATAACAAATGACAAAAGATTTTGAGGCGATAAAAAATATCAATGTAATAATTGTACTATCGACTATATACAGCTCTATACTTGGTATCGTTACAATCGATGTCTGTGTAGACCCACATTCAGGAGCGCTAACTTGCTGTGTGGACCATAGGGCGCACTGGATTATAAGGCGCACTTCCGATGAATGGTCTATTTTTGATCTTTTTTCATATATTAGGCACACTGAATTTTAGAGCGCATTAAAGGGGTCCTATTATTATTATTTTTTTCTACATTGAAAACACTTCCTTGTGGTCTACATAACATGTAATGGTGGTTCTTTGCTCACAGCGTTGCATAGATTATGTTTAACAGATCATCTTCAAGCCACTTTCTGACAGTCGCTTCAGGATGCGTCGTTTTGTGGGCGGTCTTATTTACGTGGCTCACCTTCTGCAGCGTCTTCTCCCCGTCATCTTTGTTGTAGTGGTGTAGCGTGCAAGGACGGTAGTGGAAGAAGTGTCAAAAGATGGAGCTAACTTTTTTAATGACATTCAGATTTTACTTAAATCAATAACGGAGCAGCATCTCCTCATCTGGAAAAAAACCCACCGAAAATGTGTCCCGTGAAAAACCGTACGTCCGGAACTGTAATAACTAAAGTTCTTTGGGTGAATAATGTAAACTCACTACACCGGTATGTTTTAGCGCTTTCATGGCGAGTTTACTGACAGATATAAGTAAGAACTTTACACTACTTTATATTAGAAATGGCAACAGCGGAGTTGAAATGTCCCATAACAAGAAGATAGAGAAAAAGAAGAAGCTTATCAACTACAGTGTCGTCACGGACTACAAAGGCACAAGCGCGCAATTTTTCAAAATTTATGCAGATCCCAAATACAGATCAGCAGGTACCAGAAGGTAAGAAAAGTTGCTTTTGCATAACATTGCGTAACA
The DNA here is from genome assembly GCF_033978785.1 of Entelurus aequoreus. Classification (NCBI taxonomy): domain Eukaryota; kingdom Metazoa; phylum Chordata; class Actinopteri; order Syngnathiformes; family Syngnathidae; genus Entelurus; species Entelurus aequoreus. Next base: position 33,678,336 of record NC_084740.1, read on the forward strand.
AAATGCCAGATAACACACACCATAATAATACTTGTATGTTGAAGCACATCAAGCGGTGCGGCTTTTTAGCTTAACAAAGTCGTACTAAAACATTTTGATATATTTTTGAACGCTGTGTGTAATGTTCTATATTTTCAATGGAACATTTTAAATGTTGGTGTTGTTTACTTGAGTCATATTGCCATCATAGTGCAGTCTACACGTATCTTTTATGTTTGACTGCCATCTACTGGTCACACTTATCATTACACCATGTACCAAAAAAATTGCTTCGAGGTCGGTAAGCAAAACTAGAATTATTCCGTACATTAGGCGCACCGGAAAATAAGGTGCACTGTCAAGTTTTCAGGAAAAAAAAAGATTTTAAGTGCGCTTTATAGTCCAGAAATACGGTAGCTGCTTTGTTAGCCACCTTGTACTTGTCATATTTCACAAATCAAAATACATTAAAAAAAATAAAAACATGTGTTTTTGTCTTCCAAAAAGGGTTGTGAACGATGGACAAAACTCCAAAAAAGTGCGGTTAATTTTTTATTTTCCATCAGCTCCATTTGATTGTGCTCCTTTCTTGCTTCCTTACTGCATCTTGAATTGTGAAACTCACGTGGATGATAACTAATCACGTTTGACCATGTTTATATTGCTGTTCTTAGAGTTATTATTCATGTGTCTCAACATCTCAGCAACAAGTAAAGTAGAATTATTTGAGCTATTCAGTTCATCTTTTCCACTGCATCTCAAATAGGAAGATTATAATTAATCACAAAGGATTTTTGTTGCATATGACATGTTTGCAGGAAGAGCATTTGTAGATTAGACCAAGACAAGTGATCGGTGCCTTTCAAATACAAAAAAAAATTATCGTCTATTTGCACACACACACAAACCAATAACCCTAGTTCACTAATGGCCCCCTACAATGGTCATTTATCAGACTTTGGCTAGCCTGCTCCAGGACATAATGAGCCATTATTGTTACTGTTACCCACAATGCATTGCTCTGGCCCTTCAAGCCACTGACCTCCTGCACACTGCTGGTTTTGAACACATCGGCTCTCCCCCACCGCGTGTGTCATTCTTTCAATCACGTCAATGCAGGATGGCTCGGCGATGTGCGACGGATCTGCGCGCGCGGCCCGTCATTGTGTGACTGGCATGGGGGCGAAAGCTCCATTTGTCTGGCTCTGGATTGGCAATCAGAAAAGCGAGCACCTTGTTCAGTTCGACACCGCTTTTTTTGGCAACCTTTAGTTGGTGTACCAAGCGCTGGGGTAGGGTTTGCTTAAGGCAGGGGTGTCCAAAGTGCGGCCTGCAGCTAATTGTTTACCGGCCCGCCACACATTCTGCAAAAATTGCAAAATTGATAATTTTGCAAAAATTTTAAAAAACATTTAAAAAAAGTGGAATGAGGTGAAATCTAACAAGAAAAAGTTGCAATGTTGACACAAAGCTGCCATGCAGGCTATTTTTTTTCTTTTGTCTTTTGTTTATTTTTCTTTTTTTTGCCATTGCTAAAAAAAAAAAAAGGACTACAAATCTATGTTATAATAAATTATTACTTAAAAAATATCACTTTAAAATGTTTTATGTGGAAAAAATATTGAATATATTGTGTGGTTGCCATATAAAAACATCAAAGTTTTATTTGACAAAAGAGCATAAAACAAACAAAATAATAGTTCAAACGTAAAATCGACAGATATATCTGAAGTTGATCTCGTAATTTAAGTGTTAAAAGTAAAAAAAAACTAATAACTTTATGAGTGGGGGACCTTTTGGATCCCAAATATCTTTAGTAGGATTTTATTTAACTTTTCAATGTGATTACTCAAAAATATTAAAGAATTAAAATCAATGGTGTCCTGCATTATTGATCTTTTAAGGCTCTAATACTAAATACTGCATATTTCAGTTTTACTATAAAAAACAAAGTTATCTTTGACAGAAAAGGCATAAAACCTTTTTTTTTTTTTTTTTTTTACTTTATATCAAACTAAAGTTGATATAGAGATTTACTGTAAGCGTTAAATTAAAAAAAATAATAATTTGACTTATTTTTAACATTTTAATGACTGAGACCCTTTATGGTCCCCGGGAGCCCTAAAGGTTAAAAAAAAAAAAAATCCATATATTTTGTCAAGGTTTGAAAATGAAAAATATCAAAATGGCCCCCGCATGCTTAAATTTTTCCGTGTGCGGCCCTCAGTGGAAAAAGTTTGGACACCCCTGGCTTAAGAGGAGGAGCTAGACAAAGCAGTGTGTTGATTGGTGGACACCTCACACATCATCCGACCTGTGATACTGCTCCTAAGAAAAGGTAGTCCATCCATCTCTTTCTTCCTGAGGCGTTCCCAGTTTTAACATGTCCTGGGTGTTCCCCGAGGCCTCCCACCGGTCAGACGTACCCAGTGAGGAGCATCCGGCTTCTCTCAACTCCAAGTTCCTACCTTATGGCAGAGCTTCTCACATCCTATCTCTAAGGGAAAAGCCCCTCCACAGTAAAAGGCGGTCCAAACTCACCAATCGTCTCTGCTGCTCCCTCTTCAACTCTGGTTCCACATAGAAGTTGTATCCTACAGAGGGAAAGAACATCAAGACCTTTAGTTTTCACTCTTGTGTGCGCCTTTCCTTTGATCTAATCTCGCTGATGTTGCACAATCGCAGTTTAACCGACGTTCTCAGCAAAAATGTGACTTTTTTCACGTATTTAGATTTTTTTTTTAGAATATATACAGGTACAGTTGCGATCAAAAGTTTACATACACTTGTAAAGAACATAATGTCATGGCTGTCTTGAGTTTCCAATAATTTCTACAACTCTTATTTTTTTGTGATAGAGTGATTGGAGCACATACTTGTTGGTCACAAAAAACATTCATGAAGTTTGGTTCTTTTATGAATTTATTGTGGGTCTACTGAAAATGTGACCAAATCTGCTGGGTCAAAAGAAAATGTTAATATTTGCTTATATGTCCCTTGGCAGGTTTCACTGCAATTTTGTATTCTCAAATATTAATATCTATCTCAAAAAACAGTAAAAATGTAAGAAAAAAGAGTAAAACATTGGAATGTAATAAGAAAAAGATGCATTTTTTAAATTAATAATTACGAATAATGTATTTTGTCGCCTATAACACAAAATGTTGTCTTTAAATATACATAACATCTGTTTGAAGCATTTTTTTTAAATGAAAAAAAAATCAAAATGCCCAAAATATTTGACTTTTCAGTATGCGGCCCTTGATGGAAAAAGTTTAGACACTGCTGATCTACAACATTATAAGCTATCAAAATAAACATAAAATATACTTAAAATATAGACAAAGTTGATTTAGTTAATTAATAGATCAATTAATACTAACTTATGAATTAATTTGAAAAATGACAACAGCGCTTTTGGTAGCCATCCACAAGCTTCTGGCAAGCTTCTGGTTGAGCTTTTGACCACTCCTCTTGACAAAATTGGTGCAGTTCAGCTAAATTTGTTGGTTTGTTGACTTGTTTCTTCAGTCCACACGTTTAAGTCGGGACTTTGGGAAGGCCATTCTAAAACCTTTAATTCTAGCCTGATTTAGCCATTCCTTTACCACTTTTGACGTGTGTTTGTGGTCATTGTCCTGTTGGAACACCCAACTGCGCCCAAGACCCAACCTACGGGCTGATGATTTAGGTGGTCCTCCTTTTTCATTGTCCCATTTACTCTCTATAAAGCACCAGTTCCATTGGCAGCAAAATAAGCCCAGAGCATAATACTACCACCACCATGCTTGATGGTAGGAATTGGTGTTCCTGGGATTAAAGGCCTCACCTTTTCTCCTCCAAACATATTGCTGGGTATTGTGGCCAAACAGCTCAATTTTTGTTTCATCTGACCACAGAACTGTCCTCCTGTAGGTCTTATCTTTGTCCATGTGATGTCATATTTTTTTCCTTTTTTTGTGCATTCTAAATTGTAAAATACAGTAAGTACGAGGTGGCTAACAATGCCGCTCATGGGAGCACACTATTCCGCCCCTAAAGCCCTCTAAAAAAACCATCCAAAAATACTCCATTTACATCCCGTGACCTAAAAAATTAACCAAGTATCAGCGATATTGTTGTACTAACTAAGCGCTAACACAGACAAACAATGTTTAGCGGCGCCGTGATCCCAGAGAGCTCGCTAGCTTGTGCGGCTATATTGACATGCTGAGCTGCTGCATCGCCTCTGAGTTGGCGAAAGTTCATTCTAGATGATTTCACCTGGATAGTGGCAAATTGTGGCCATAAACCGAGAAGTTGGCCAACTTTGACATTCAATTTAAACATGGAAATGGAGAGAAAGACGCGAAAAAAACGCTCCTTCTTACTGATCGAAACAGCCGAGTAAATGGCAGCTATGTGAAGCATTCAGAGGTGAGTAGTAACGTGCTAAATTTACTCTGTTTACTTAAGTAAATCTTTAGATGAATTGTATTTGTCAGAGTAGTTTTAATGCAACAAACTTTCTACTTTTACTTGAGTATTTTTGTGAATACCCTACTTTCAGTCCGTTACTAGTGATGTGCAATACCACAGATTTTCCTTCCTATCTTGAACCAAGTAAAATCCAGGCTGGTATCTGCGATACCGATCGAGTACCGATACTTTGTGCAAATATGTGTCTGGTAACATTTTAAAAAGTAGTCTATTTTAAGTTTTGCTGCTTTTGGGGAATCATCCTCAAATTATATAAAATGACAGGGTGAAAGAAATTATGGGGTTATTCATCTTGTTTATGTGTCTCCAAATAGCCTACAATAAAATATAAACGTGTTGTTTTATAGTACGGAGTGACTCATTTGGAATGCCAGTCATTTCCTTAAATAAACAAACAGACTGATTTTAATGACCGAGCACAGCACATTACGTACGTACCTCGGCGGAAGAAAAAGTAGTTCCCACCAATAGTGTTTTATTTAGACAAGATCTCATTGATTTAGTTATATTACAAACTTATTTCAATGAGGGTCTCACACTCTAAAATCCAAGCATGCGGGGTCCAATTTGATATTCTTCATTTTCAAAACCAATACAATATGCAGATTTCTTTTCACTTTTAGGGCTCCCCTCAAAGCATTTCGAAAGTAAGTTATATATTAATAAAACATTTTTAACACTTACATCTCCAGCTCAACTTCAGCTATATTTGTTCAGTGTTTCCCATAAACTGCCAAGATACCTGTGGCGGTGGGGCGTGGCTATGGGCGTGGTCACCATGACATCATCGAGTAATTTACATAGTTTACTACAATGATTTGATTTTCTCTAAAAAGGCTCCAAAAATGTATACTTACTAATTAATAATGACAGTTTTGTTTTAAACGTCCATCCATCCATTTTACAATATAATTACAACACTTTATGTACATATTTATATACAGATTTGAACAATAAGTTATTCACTGAAATATATTTATTAATTGTGGTTCTTACAAAAAATATATCTTATAAAATATAAAAGCTAAAATGTCTCAAAGCTCTGCCCCTTTAATTAGTGCATACTAAATAATTTAACTTTAGCCTACTACTACAACCATATTATTTACCAGCAACATAAAGTGAAACAGAGGCAGAGGGTCCTGCCACAGTCAGTAACAAATAAACAGAAAACAGTAGTGGTGGTAGATAGACACAGAGCTTCATCAAACATCTGATCCAATGAACAAAGAGCTCCAAAAATCTTGAACTGTAGACTGCCATCAGTTTTACTCCCTACACTTAACCATGTGTTTCCTACTGCCTGCAGACTTTGCACATGTTGTGTTTGTAATATAAATACATTTAATAAAGTCAAATACAAATAAGGCAACAAGAGAAGTATTCTACACTTCTCTTTTGTAAAGTAAATCTGAACAGCCAATATGGGCATCTATATCAACTATACGAGTTGCCTGAGAAGCTGGAGAGGACAAAAAAAAAAAAATATATATATATATATATATATATATATATATATATATATATATATATATATATATATATATATATATATATATATATATATATATATATTATTTATTTTTAAATTATTATTATTTTTTTTTTTTTTTTAATTTGTGGTGGACGTATTCTTTCGTGGCGGGCCGCCACAAATAAATGAATGTGTGGGAAACCCTGTTGTTGATATAAGGTTGTATTTTTTTTAACATTTTATGCTCTTTTTGTTAAAGAAAACCCTGAATTTGATGGAAAAATAGTTTATTATTTAGAATGAAGTATTTGGAGCCTTTAATATGTCAATAATTCATAACAATATTGATGTTGATTCACTATTACTTTCTGAGCAAAAAAAACTGCCGACATGGCAGCTTTGTGTTATTTGAGTGAACATTGCAACTTTTTCTCATTACATTTCACGTGTTTTTTTAATAGCATTTTTAGAGTCTGCCTCGGGGCATTAAAAAATTAGCTGTGGGCCGCACATGTTCCGCGGGCCGCACTCTGGCTCAGGGTGGAGGACAGAGTAAAAAAACTTGCACTGAGCCTAGTCTATAAAATCCGCTACACCTCCCTGATACCGCAGTACATGTCAAACTACTTCCATAACGCAAATGACCGCCATAACCACAACACCAGGGGGAGCTCCACTAACCACGTTAAACCCAGATTCCGATCTAACAAAGGTCTTAACTCATTCTCCTTCTATGCCACATCAATGTGGAATGCACTCCCAACAGGTGTAAAAGAAAGTGCATCTCTATCCTCCTTCAAAACCGCACTAAAAGAACACCTCCAGGCAACTACAACCCTAGACTAACACCCTCCCCCCACCACATCCCACCTCCCCGGATTATAAATAATCAAATGTAATTAATAGAGATGTCCGATAGGCCGATAAATGCTTTAAAATGTAATATCGGAAATTATCAGTATCGGTTTCTTTATTATCGGTATCGTTTATTTTTTTTAAGTTTTTTATTAAATCAACATAAAAAACACAAGATACACTTACAATTAGTGCACCAACCCAAAAAACCTCCCTCCCCCACTCATTCACACAAAAGGGTTGTTTCTTTCTGTTATTAATATTCTGGTTGCTACATTATATATCAATATATATCAATACAGTCTGCAAGGGATACAGTCCGTAAGCACACATGATTGTGCGTGCTGCTGGTCCACTAATAGTACTAACCTTTAACAGTTAATTTTACTCATTTTCATTAATTACTAGTTTCTATGTAACTGTTTTTATATTGTTTTACTTTCTTTTTTATTCAAGAAAATGTTTTTAATTTATTTATCTTATTTTATTAATTCTTAAAAAAAGGACCTTATCTTCACCATACCTGGTTGTCCAAATTAGGAATAATAATGTGTTAATTCCACGACTGTATTTATCGGTATCGGTTGATATCGGTATCAGTAATTAAGAGTTGGACAATATCGGAATATCGGATATCGGCAAAAAGCCATTATCGGACATGCCTAGTAATTAATCAAATGTATATACTGGTTCTTATGCTTTCTGAGCTCACTATGTTCACTGCTTGCTGTACATATCCTACGAAGTCAGACCTACACTGTTACAATGTCCATTTCTCAGATGATATAACTGTTGATGACTGAAGTGCTGATAGCAACCCGCCCCAACCCCCTCCACATCCTACCCCCTGTATTGTAAATAAGGTAAATAATTCAATGTATATACTCTGATGGTTAACTTGTGTGATGACTGTATTATGCTGATAGTATATATTTGTACCATGAATTGATTAACGGGGACTTTCGACTTAAACAAGTTGAAAAACGTATTCGGGTGTTACCATTTAGTGGTCAATTGTACGGATTATGTACTGTACTATGCAATCTACTAATAAAAGTCTCAATCAATCAACCAATTGGACACCTCTGGTCTACACTGCTTATGCCCCATAGGACGGCCTCACAAGAAGACTGCGTGGATGAGGTTGGGGGACAAGGGGATGGGGGTGTGGGTTGTTGCAAAGACGTCCATGAATTAGTTGAGCAATCATCTGTAAAGAAACCACAACAACATTTGGAGAGTGTAAGAGTGTTGCAATATCCACACGAGAACAAGCAGAAGAGGAGTGAAGACTCTTTTGGTAAAAGTGTTGGCACGTGTGAAGCATGTTTGTCAACCAGTTCAGGCTTTTATTAGGAACTCACTGCGAATGCAGGCGGGGAAATTGCTCTGTCAAGGTGGTGCCCTCTATTAGAGGTAGATGGAGCTTATCAGCACTGATGTAAAAATGTATTTTTAACTCCAGAGAGATGCGCTTGAGTACACATGAGTAGTTGTAAACAGGGCCCGAAACATCAAACGTAACCACACCAACAAAAACACCTCATTTGGGTGCAAAATGAATGCAGACTAAGCCACCTGCAACAAGTGCATGAAGGTGACAGTAACAGGGTCAGCAATGTGGCGTCCTGACAGAAGCCCACTCGGTCTGACGGGTCTATTGTCCACCTGAAGACGCCAACAACGGTGCTCAGATCCAACAGCGTGCACACTTTCTGCCGTAGCGCTCATCACAACAAAGCACCAGTCAAGGTCACAGCGAGTGAGGTGCGTTCACAAACATCAACATTACAACACAAGCAGCGGTTGTTGTGAACGTACTCCGTCTTTTGTAACGCTGAAGTAATGATGACAACTTGTTGTGGATTTTATTTCTTGCTGTAGAATTGTATACTTATGGTTATCCTTTTATTTATATTACTGAAGTTTTTAAATTACTAGACCATTCAACTTCATTGTCACAAAATTCCTTAAAAATAAAAAGGCATTTTTCTATATAAAATAATAGATAGTACATAGATAGATAGTACAGAGAAAAACAGATAGTAGAGGTGGGAGAAATAATCGATTTTTAGATGCATTGCAATTCAGACATGGACGATTATAAAATCGATTAGTAAACGTCAACAATCAATAATTGATGTATTTATTGTAAATAAAGTCATGCAGACAGTTCTAAAGCCAGCTCACTGAGATTACAGGGCACTAAAGTTCCAGTTTTGCACACATTTCCATGAATTTAATAAATGTGACGGGAATCTCTGATTACAAATGCACTGTTTTTGTCACGTGCGGGGGGTCGCAGCTTGCTGCGAGGTTTGTTCCCCCGGGATGCAAACGGACCACTCCGGACAGGACGTGCAGGTAGGAACATGAATTATTCTCAAAAACTCCAAGTGCCAAAACAGAAAACAAGCTGACGGAACAACGTGCCGATCGCAATCGAAGCTAAGGCTACCACTTAGCATAGGCAAAAGACAAGGAATACTCAAGTAACTTCTTGCATGAAGCAAACAATGAAGCCAGGCCGACTGACCGGCAAAGGCAGGCTTAAATAGTCCCTCTGATTAGTGCTCGGAAAACAGGTGAGCGTCCCGAGCACCAATCAGAGACAGGTAGAAACAATAAGCACCCATGGTAACTAAAAACAAACAAGGGTGCACAAAAACAGGAACTGAAGGAGTCCAAAACTAACAGAATATAACAAAAACATGATCCAGGCGACGGATCGTGACAGTTTTTAAAAGTTGCAAGTGATAAACGCTTATCTAGTGAAACGAAAATAAATGTAAAACCACATCAAAATGCATAAATTAAAGAGGCATCAATAATGGATTTTTAATCAAATCATAGCTCCTGAATGGTAGTCTTAATGGAATCGTGAGGTGGCCAAAGATTCCCACCTCTAATGGATCAGTGGGTGGTTGGATGGATGGATGGATAGATGGATGGATGGATGGATAGATAGATAGATAGATAGATAGATAGATAGATAGATAGATAGATAGATAGATAGATAGATAGATAGATAGATAGATAGATAGATAGATAGATAGATAGATAGATAGATAGATAGATAGATAGATAGATAGATAGATAGATAGATAGATAGATAGATGGATAGATACAGAAACAGCTTCCCCCTGTTGACTTTGGCCCCTTGGCTTTGTACGTTAAGCCCATGATCACCAACCTGGGTTTTCGTATTGACAGTGATTTTAAATTGGACTGTCAGATTGGCACAGTGGTGAAAGCCAGCTTTTTTAATTTACGTCAGCTGGCTAAGGTTAAAAACCTTCTTTCTAGGCAACAGTTTGAGACAGTAACCCATGCCTTTATTACATCTCGGCTGGATTACTATAACGCTTTATATTTTGGAATTAGTCAGTCCTCCCTCTCACGTCTGCAGCTGGTCCAAAATGCAGCTGCCCGACTTTTAACAAACACAAGAAAAAGAGAGCACATTACTCCTGTTTTAGCCTCCCTCCACTGGCTGCCTGTGTCTTTTAGAGTCCATTTTAAAATTATCTTACTTGTTTTTAAATCCTTACATGGTCTTGCCCCACCTTACCTCTCTGAGCTGCTCCACCTCTATGCCCCCACCCGGTCCCTCAGGTCAGCTGATCAGCTGATCCTGGAGGTACCCAAATCCAAGCGTAAGCTCAGGGGGGACAGAGCCTTCTCTGTTGCGGGCCCCAAACTCTGGAATGATCTTCCACTTCATGTGAGACAGGCCCCTTCTTTGGCTATTTTTAAGACCCTTCTTAAAACCCATTTTTATTCACTGGCTTTTAACCCAGCATGAGACTTTAAACTGTTTTTAACTTTTAACTTTTTTAACTGCTTTTTATCTAACAAAATTGTTCTTAGGGTAATTTTGTATTTGCTTTTTTAATGTGTATTTTACTTCTGTTTTAAATTTAATTTTTTAGTCTGTCCTTTGCCTTTATTTCTTTGTGGTGTACAGCCCTTTGTTTTTCAACTGTGGTTGTTTTTAAAGGGCTTTATAAATAAAGTTGGTATGGTATGGTATAATGTGTATGTTTTCCAGTTTTTAAAGAGAAACTGCTAGGGGTGTCAAAAAAAAAATCGATTTCCAAATTTATTGCGATTCTCATTTGTAACAAATCTTAACCAGTTAAAAAGATTTAAAAAATTATTTATTTATACACATCTGCGGTCCCCTCCAAGGTTTCTCATTGTATCCCATTGGGTTGAGTTTTTTCTTGGCCTGATGTGGGATCTGAGTCAAGGATGTCGTTGTGGCTTGTGCAGCCCTTTGAGACACTTGTGATTAAGGGCTTTATAAATAAACTTTGATTGAGGATCGTGAATGATAGGCAACATTCCAAAAAAACTACAGTTCCCCTTTAAGTACTGGTTTGGGTACCGATTTGGCACCGGTTGGTTCAAATGTCATCGATAGTATCCCAAGGGAGCAACTGTGGCGTCCTGACACTCTCATTTAGACAACACGCCTGACAGGTGACGGCGCCCTACGCTCCAAGCGAACGTAAATGTAGCGTTGATGAGCTGGGAGCTGGGAGCTGGTCTGCGGCCAATTAACATTTTCTCTCCACGTCATCTCCTGTTTCTTCACTCCTGTGTCACAGACTGACGTAAAGGTCACGGGTAAATGTCAAATCCAATGCTGCCGGGGGATTACTGCGGAGGCGCGAGACGTCAAAAGTTCACCTTTGATAATCTCTTCTGCTCTGAATTGACACTGATTGATGGATTTGTTGGACGGGGGAACCGAAATACTCTTTTCTTTCCAGGCACTTTCATAAAAAGCATGAGATCATAAATAAAAGTAGGCTGCTGAACCTTTAACTCAAAGTTGTACTGCCAAAGCTGCTCCAAGCAGGGCGATAAATCAGAACAATTGCGTTGATGAAACTCAGTGTGAAACAAATGATGCTTTCAAATGACTAATCTGACGGTCATTAACTAGAATGTCATCGTTTGACTTTGATAAGTAGCAGCCGTTAAGAAGCTTTCATTCAACAACTTCAATGTTGGACTTACGCTCCTCAGTGACACTCGCACAAGCTAGGAGAGACGCGTTGAAAGTGGTGGCAATTATTGTACTGGATCATACCGAGAGACGTTCCCAATATTTCTGTCAGCTCGATGAGGTCACCAAAGATCGTAAAGAAGGCGGGCAGATTTATCAACACACTTCTTGTATTAGTGAACCTTTGTGGTCAGATGGAGCAAACACGTCATTCTATAAAGCAGGGGTATCAAACATACGGCTCGGCCCGCCAACAGGTTCAATCTGCATTCTTTTAATGAAAATGCAGCTTATGGGGCCGTACTTTGGCTCCTGCACATACTGGGAGACAACAATATTGTACATACCGTATTTTTCAGAGTATAAGTCGCTCCGGAGTATAAGTCGCACCGGCTGAATATGCATAATAAAGAAGGAAAAAACAAATATAAGTCGCACTGGAGTATAAGTATATTTGTGGGGGAAATTTATTTGATAAAACCCAACACCAAGAATAGACATTTGAAAGGCAATTTAAAATAAATAAAGAATAGTGAACAACAGGCTGAATAAGTGTACGTTATATGAGGCATAAATAACCAACTGAGAACATGCCTGGTTATGTTAACGTAACATATTATGGTAAGAGTCATTCAAATAACTATAACATATAGAACATGCTATACGTTTACCAAACAATCTGTCACTCCTAATCGCTAAATCCCATGAAATCTTATACGTCTAGTCTCTTACGTGAATGAGCTAAATAATATTATTTGATATTTTACGGTAATGTGTTAATAATTTCACACATAAACGATTAAAAAAACTGTGACTTATAGTCCGAAAAATACGGTACACATAATTATTCATTCATTTATATACATACATAGATACCTACGCTACCACATACATACACAAATACAGTACATACCTACACACTCATGGTACATCTGTGGGAAAAAAATTATTCGAATTCGAATCGCGATTCTCACGTTGTGCGATTCAGAATCGATTCTCATTTTTAAAAAGTCGATTTTTTTAAAAATTGTTTTTATTATTTAGAATTTGTTTTAATTTTTTTGATTTTTAAAACAAATTAATCAATCCAACAAAACAATACACAGCAATACCATAACAATACAATCCAATTCCAAAACCAAACCCGCCCCTGCAACACTCAGAACTGCAATAAACAGAGCAATTGAGAGGAGACACAAACACGACACAGAACAAACCAAAAGTAGTGAAACAAAAATGAATATTATCAACAACAGTATCAATATTAGTTACAATTTCAACATAGCAGTGATTAAAAATCCCTTATTAACATTATCATTAGACATTTATAAAAATAAAAAAAATAAAAATTAACAATAGTGTCACAGTGGCTTACACTTGCATCGCATCTCATAAGCTTGACAACACACTGTGTCCAATATTTTCACAAAGATAAAATAAGTCATATTTTTGGTTCATTTAATAGTTAAAACACATTTACATTATTGCAATCAGTTGATAAAACATTGTCCTTTACAATTATAAAAGCTTTTTACAAAAATCTACTACTCAGCTTGCATGTCAGCAGACTGGGGTAGATACTGCTGAAATCCTATGTATTGAATGAATAGAGAATCCGTTTGAATCGGGAAAAAAAATCGTTTTTGAATCGAAAATAGTGTTGAATTGGAAAAAAAAAATTGATTTTGAATCGAATCGTGACCCCAAGAATCGATATTGAATCGAATCGTGGGACACCCAAAGATTCCCAGCCCTAATCTACACGCACATTCACTCTACAAACATACATATACACATACTGTACACAAGCACATATGCATACATACAGTCACACATATAATCACGTTTCATCAAACATATATTCACGTTGTTCCCCTAGGGCCTATGTGTCAAAGTCAAGGCCCCCGGGATGATATTTCATTAGTATTAGAACCGGCCCGCAGGCCACAGCCGCCTGCTGCTGTTTTGCACGCACCAATACTCCATCAGTGTCGGCGCTAGGAATTTTCAAAATGGGGTCCCAGGGACCCCATCAAGTCATAAAAATGGCGTGCCACAGTACATTTTTGGGGTCCCACTTTTTTGTAACCGTTTTGAAAACAATTGATAAATGTATGCATTTTCCTGTTATATCTCACATTCTATATTGTGATTTGGAACAAGGTTGTCATAAACGTTACTTGATTAATTTAAAAATAATACAAAAGAAAACATTTTTTATGCATATGTAAATGTATTCAGTTATAAACATTCATTCACCTTCTTCTTCTAAACTTTACCGCTGACGGTATTTTTTTCTATATTTTTATTGTAATATTTTCAGAATGTGTTTGTTCTATTTTTGGCCTAAGTAAGGCTAAGAAAACAATCTGAAGTTGTCTTTATTTTTTAGTTTTAATGCCATGATTTTAATAGTCCGGCCCGCGTGTGCACAGATTTTCCTCCATGCGGCCCCTGAGCTCAAATGAGTTTGACACCCCTGCCCTAGGGGAAACTGGGTAACACACGGCACACTGAAAAGCTTAACCTATTGTTACTATAACAATCTACAAGGTTAATACAGTTTGCTTCTCTTTTTTCCCCTCCATATACCTGCTTTCTTTTGTAGATGAAGTTATCATTACATATATGTATTGTTGCATTTGAAACAATTGTATTGTTGATAATAGTGGTAATTATTGTTATTATTCATTATCAATAGTGCTATTTCTATTGGTATTTGTATTGCTCCATTTGTAGTGTAATAATGTTCATTGTCATTTCTATGTTATTAATATTTACTTCACTCTTTGCTATCACTTTTGTGTCTGTTGTTGTTATTGTTGTGTTTGTTGTTGTTGTTGTTGTTGTCTCTCTGTCTTATCCCCCTCTTGTCCCTGCAATTTCCCCCTCTATCTTCCTTTTTTTCTCTTTCTATCCCCTCCAACAGGTTTAATCCGGCCCACGGCCCGCAAGATCAGTTTGCTAAGTATAAAAATAAGCTGCATTTTTTTTAATGAATGAAACTGCTGTTCTAAATGTGTCCACTGGATGTCGCAATAGCAATTCAAGTGTAGCCCACGTCACACAATGCAGTGTTTAAAGAGGACGTGTCAGCTGACTTTAAGCCCCCTCTGGATTGGCGGCCGGTACTCCAATCAGCACAGGTGCAAACAATCAGCTGCTCCTGTTTTGGCTAGCGGCAGAATCGACGCACAATACCTTCTTTCATTGTAAATTATCCACTCAACGGATAACATAACGAAATGGTAAGATGCAAAGACTGAAGTCAACTTGACCATCATCTTTTTTAGTTAAAGTTCCATGTCGCGCTCGCAAATGGTTGAATGCATGATGCGCACCCTGAACTCCATTGTAAAAATGTACGTTTTTACATTTGTTGTGTTTGTTCTATTTTATTTTATGATTACACTTACTATGTTAACATTGGAGGGCAGCACGGTGGCACAGGGGTTAGTGCATGTGCCTCACAATACGAAGGTCCTGAGTAGTCCTCGGGATCTTTCTGTGTGGAGTTTACATGTTCTCCCCGTGACTGCGTGGGTTCCCCTCCGGGTACTGCGGCTTCCTCCCACCGCCAAAAACATGCACCTGGGTATAGGTTGATTGGCAACACTAAATTGGCCCTAGTGTGTGAATGTGAGTGTGAATGTTGTTTGTCTATCTGTGTTGGCCCTGTGATGAGGTGGCGACTTGTCCAGGGTGTACCCCGCCTTCCGCCGAATGCAGCTAAGATAGGCTCCAGCACCCCCCGCGACCCCAGTCCAGCCCGCGTGGGAATAGATTTTCCTATATGCGGCCCCTGAGCTAAAATGAGTTTGACCCCCCTGCTATAATTCATTAATTATGCAATTACTGACTTATGTAGTTACTGACTGAGCTCCTCTCCAACTGACGTCAACAACAATCAATGCGTCCCTTGGGACTGCTATTGAACGCACCTTGGAAACAATCAACACTTAATCACGTCAAGCCACTTGCGTTTGTAAATGCATGTGATGCATAAAAAGTTATAATTAAAGACCAAACTGTCCCCCGGGGACTTTTTATTATTACAAAGACATGTTATGAGGTTTAACACATCGTTTCTTAATAACTTCCATAACATGTACACAACACAAAGCTAACACAGGCTGAACCCCCGTAAAGTCCCCGGGCCTGACGGTGTCTCCCCATCCACTCTGAAACTCCTTTAATACCTTGAGTCATGCCATGTGCCACATTGCCTTAAATCCTCCAACATCATTCCTGTCCCCAGGAAGTGACTGATCACAGGACTCAACGACTACAGACCAGTGGCACTGACGTCTGTAGTCAGGAAGTCCTTTGAGTGCCTGGTCCTACCGAACCTCAAAACCATCACAGCACCACTCCTGGACCCGCTGCAGTTTGCTTCCAGAGCCAACAGATGTGTAGACGACGCAGTAAACCTGGCCCTCTTGGTTCTCCAGCATTTCGAAACGTAAGAACCTATGCCAGGATACTGTTCGTGGACTTGAGCTTTGCATCCTTACAACTCTTCAACAAGACAAGCTCCCCCAGCTGAATGTCCCTAATTACATATGCAGGTGGATCACTGACTTCCTGACACCGGGAGCAGCATTTGTACAAGGCTATGTACTTACCCCCCTGCTCTTCTCCCTGTACACAAACTGCTGCACCTCCAGTCACAAGTCCGTAAAACTGATCAAGTTTGACACCACTCTCATTGGGCTCATCTCAGACAACGATGAGTCCACCTACAGATTGAAGGTGGACCGAACAACCTGGAACTAAACGCCCAGAAAAAAGTGGAGATGATTATGGACTTAAGGAACGCCACAGCCCCACCTCACCTTACCCTAACAGACTTTCCCGTCTCCCTCATGGACTCCTTCCGATTCCTGTGTTCCACCATCACCCAGGACCTGGACCCACACATACTGCAGCAAATCATACGCTTTGCTTGGAAGGGAGTCAGGTGCAACCACCCATCTCTCCAAGACCTGTGTATACCTCCAGGACTCGAGGGTGTCCTGTCTTGTAGCCAATCCTTTCTCACCCTGGACAAAAACAGTTCGACCCTCTCCCCTCAGGCAGGACCAAAACCTCCCGCTACAAGAACAATTGTTTCCCCTATGCCATCAGGCTCAAAAACACAATCTGATCCATCACTTGGACTGTCACATCCGGCACTGACATCACTTTCACCTACTGCTCACAGTCCACTTCACTCGTGTGTACGGTGCATCTGGAAAGTAGAGTTTAAACTTTGTCTCATCAGACCAGAGAATTTTGTTATTCATGGTCTGAGAGTCTTTCAGGTGCATTTTGGCAAACTTTTTATAAAGAAATGGCTTCCATCTGTCCCCATACAGGCCTGATTGGTGGTTTGCTGCAGAGATGGTTGTCTTTCTGTAAGGTTCTCCTCTCTCCACAGAGGAAAGCTGTAGCTCTGTCAGAGTGACCATGGGGTTATTGGTCACCTCCCCGACTAGACTAAGATGAATGTAGCAATGCGCAGAGACATTCTGGATGAAAACCAACGCCTGACGGAGCTTGAGAGGAAAACTTTCGATAGTTCAAGACTTGCGGTAATTTAAAAACAGCACTGCACATCATACAGAGTTTCGAAAAGGTCTAAAAAGATTATTTGGGTCGTATTTTGCCAAGGTCTGGGTTAGAAGATACTGCAAGCATTCTGACATATTTCACATTTAATTCAAATGTCATTTTGTTTGTCTGGAATTAGCACAATGGAACCTCTAAATTGTGATTTGTTTGGCTTTAGAATCAACGTTTGCCAAACTTGTCCAAAGTGCTGCTTGGAGGCCATTTTCCCCCCGCAACTTGTTTTTATGGTAAACATGTAATCAATCCATTATTAATTAGATATACTAGTAGGTTTAGATCCAACGAAGGAAAGAAGTAAGTGAATGAATGTTTATAACTGAATACATTTACATATGCATAAAAATGTGTTTTCTTTTGTATTATTTAATTTTTTTATGAATTGTAACGTTTTTGTCAACCTTTATCCAAAACACAATATAGAATGTGAGATATAACAGGATAATGCATACATGTATCATTTCTTTTCAAAACGGTTACAAAAAAGTGGGACTCCAAAAATTTACTGTGGGACCCCATTTTTATGACTTGATGGGGTCCCTGGGACCCCATTTTGAAAATTCCTAGCACCAACACGGATGGAGTCATCGGCGGTCACTCGAAGCGAGTATGACGATCCTCCTGGTAGGGGTGTATCCCTTTATGGAGGATGCATGTGCGCGACTTTGTTTAACGTGGGGAGACTGGTGCACAGACAGTCACCACACGATCCTTGACAAATCCGGGTCAGGGTCCAGTGGCATGGAGTCCAAGACGACTGGGGACCCTTTTCTGCTGCAGCCTTCATCCGCCATCCCAGCCGTTGTGGTAGTTCTACCGTCTTCCGCCTGAGGTCTTCACAGTATCCCTGGCTAGGGGGTAGGGATGTCCGATAATGGCTTTTTGCCGATATCCCGATATTGTCCAACTCTTTAATTACTGATACCGATATCAACCGATACCGATATCAACCGATAAATACAGTCGTGGAATTGACACATTATTATGCCTAATTTGGACAACCAGGTATGGTGAAGATAAGGTACTTTTAAAAAAAATTTATAAAATAGAATAAGATAAATATATTAAAAACATTTTCTTGAATAAAAAAGAAAGTAAAACAATATAAAAACAGTTACCGTATTTTTCGGACTATAAGTCGCAGTTTTTTTCATAGTTTGGCCGGGGGTGCGACTTATACTCAGGAGCGACTTATGTGTGAAATTATTAACACATTACCATAAAATACCAAATAATATTATTTAGCTCATTCACGTAAGAGACTAGACGTATAAGATTTCATGGGATTTAGCGATTAGGAGTGACAGATTGTTTGGTAAACGTATAGCATGTTCTATATGTTATAGTTATTTGAATGACTCTTACCATAATATGTTACGTTAACATACCAGGCACGTTCTCAGTTGGTTATTTATGCGTCATATAACGTACACTTATTCAGCCTGTTGTTCACTATTCTTTATTTATTTTAAATTGCCTTTCAAATGTCTATTCTTGGTGTTGGGTTTTATCAAATTAATTTCCCCAAAAAATGCGACTTATACTCCAGTGTGACTTATATATGTTTTTTCTTCTTCTTTATTATGCATTTTCGTCCGGTGCGACTTATACTCCGGTGCGACTTATACTCCGAAAAATACGGTACATAGAAACTAGTAATTAATGAAAATGAGTAAAATTAACTTTTAAAGGTTAGTACTATTAGTGGACCAGCAGCACGCACAATCATGTGTGCTTACGGACTGTATCCCTTGCAGACTGTATTGATATATATTGATATATAATGTAGGAACCAGAATATTAATAACAGAAAGAAACAACCCTTTTGTGTGAATGAGTGTGAATGAGTGTAAATGGGGGAGGGAGTTTTTTTGGGTTGGTGCACTAATTGTAAGTGTATCTTGTGTTTTTTATGTTGATTTAATAAATAAAAAAATAAAAATAAAATTAAAAAAACGATACAGATAATTTCCGATATTACATTTTAACGCATTTATCTCTACATCTCTACTAGGGGGCAGTCAGGTACTAGGCCTTTGCCAAGGGCCACCTGGGGTAACTGTAGTAAAGGGGTTAACCTCCTCGTGCCCCAAGACCCCATAGAGGAGCCTCCACTGCCGGATGCACTTTAACATCACGAGCCTTGACTTTGACACCCCTGTCTTACACAAATAAACAAGCCTGTTGTTAATATTCTACACTAATCTGTAGCTGCACAGAAGCTACCTGCACCAATTCAGGTTGTGTGCTAATACCAACATGTGACATGGTGCTGTTCCTCTTCACATGCCTGCTGACACTTAACAGAGTTTCTTATATGATAATATGTGTGCATTCGAACAGGATCAGGACTGGTGCGTGTGATCCCCTGTCATGTGACGATGAAACTGATTACTCATAGCGGGGGAGGTCTCTTGCTGGAGGACCGGGTTCCTATTTAAATGCAAATACCGGCGGTGTGATTGCGTGGCGGTAACTGGATGAGGGGAAAATGGCTCCTGCCTTAATGTACGTCGCCCCGGTTTAGGCAAGACAGGGAGCGAGATGGATGGCCTGTTTATGGACCCTGGCGGCACTGAACGGGCACCCTGGAGAGTTCCTGGATCCATTTATCTGAACAATCTCAGGTTGCAGGCGAGGAGGAGAGAGAGGCGGGGTTTAGCATGGCTCCTGCTATTACAGTCCAGCTTATCAAACACACTGCGTTTTGTCTTTAATGCTTGTTTTATGACATGGCAGCAACGCAATTGACTTTGCGGGAAGTGGCATCTAATGGGTGTGGCCACAGCTCTCTGCAGACTTGCATTTTTTTTTTTTTTTACTCACTCCCACAAATTTTGTCCCAGGGCAGATTGAGGGCAGCAAGAAAACGGACCACTGCAGCAAATTGGAGTGTAATGGCAACAGACCAAGCTAACGCTTGCCGCTGTAAAGACTGAACACATAAGGATTTTCTTCTTTTAATGCATTCTAAAGCGTAAATAAACATTAGAAAAAGTCAGCTAACAATAGCGTCAAGGGGAGTCGCCTCTATTCTGCCTTTAAAGCGTTCTAGAAAACAACCAAAAACCTCCATCAATGTAAGTATATATGTAATGAAGTAACTAGGGTTGTACGGTATACCGGTATTAGTATAGTACTGCGATACTAATGAATCATTTTCGGTATGATACCGCCTCTGAAACCCCCATGTGCCCGCGTCAAAGTCACGTCGTGACATTGCTGGTTTTACGAGCAGACGAGCATGTTCGGTCGCACACAATGACGGAGTACTTACAAACAGACACAGTGTGTAGACAGAAAAGGGAGAACGGACGCATTTTGGCTTAAAAACTAAAGATAAAGGTGAAGTTATAACACTGAAACGCCCTCAGGAAGAGGTGCTTTAAGACATGGCTAGCTAGCTAGCGGATAACGTCCATCCGCAGTCGGCAGTGTTGTAGCTACTTCTAAATCACTAATCCTCGCCCCCATGGCGACAAATAAAGTATGTTTCTTACAAGTATCATCCCTGCAGGATGAGGAATAGCTAAACATGCTTCACTACACACCGTAGCTTACCGCCGTCAAAATGTACAAGCACCGTTTCCATATGAGTTGTGAAATTGTGTTAGATGTAAATATAAACGGAATACAATGATTGGCAAATCATTTTCAACCCATATCCAGTTGAATATGCTACAAAGACAACATATTTGATGTTCAAACTGATAAACTTTTGTTTTTTTGCAAATAATCATTAACTTTAGAATGTGATGCCAGCAACACGTGACAAAAAAGTTGGGAAAGGTGGCAATAAATACTGATAAAGTTGAGGAATGCTCATCAAACACTTATTTGGAACATCCCACAGGTGAACAGGCAAATTGGGAACAGGTGGGTGCCATGATTGGGTATAAAAGTAGATTCCATGAAATGCTCAGTCATTCACAAACAAGGATGGGGCAAGAGTCACCACTTTGTCAACAAACGCGTGAGCAAATTATTGAACAGTTTAAGAAAAACCTTTCTCAACCAGCTATTGCAAGGAATTTAGGGATTTCACCATCTACGGTCCGTAATATCATCAAAAGGTTCAGAGAATCTGGAGAAATCACTGCACGTAAGCAGCTAAGCCCGTGACCTTCGATCCCTCAGGCTGTACTGCATCAACAAGCGACATCAGTGTGTAAAGGATATCACCACATGGGCTCAGAAACACTTCAGAAACCCACTGTCAGTAACTACAGTTGGTCGCTACATCTGTAAGTGCAAGTTAAAACTCTCCTATGCAAGGCGAAAACCGTTTGTCAACAACACCCAGAAACGCAGTCGGCTTCGCTGGGCCTGAGCTCATCTAAGATGGACTGATACAAAGTGGAAAAGTGTTCTGTGGTCTGACGAGTCCACATTTCAAATTGTTTTTGGAAACTGTGGACGTTGTGTCCTCTGGACCAAAGAGGAAAAGAACCATCCGGATTGTTATAGGCGCAAAGTTGAAAAGCCAGCATCTGTGATGGTATGGGGGTGTATTAGTGCCCAAGACATGGGTAACTTACACATCTGTGAAGGCGCCATTAATGCTGAACGGTACATACAGGTTTTGGAGCAACATATGTTGCCATCCAAGCAACGTTACCCTGCTTATTTCAGCAAGTCAATGCCAAGCCACATGTTACATCAACGTGGCTTCATAGTAAAAGAGTGCGGGTACTAGACTGGCCTGCCTGTAGTCCAGACCTGTCTCCCATTGAAAATGTGTGGTGCATTATGAAGCCTAAAATACCACAACGGAGACCCCCGGACTGTTGAACAACTTAAGCTGTACATCAAGCAAGAACAGGAAAGAATTCCACCTGAGAAGCTTAAAAAATGTGTCTCCTCAGTTCCCAAACATTTACTGAGTGTTGTTAAAAGGAAAGGCCATGTAACACAGTGGTGAACATGCCTTCTCCCAACTACTTTGGCACGTGTTGCAGCCATGAAATTCTAAGTTAATTATTATTTGCAAAAAAAAAATAAAGTTTATGAGTTTGAACATCAAATATCTTGTCCTAATATGGGTTGAAAATGATTTGCAAATCCTTGTATTCCGTTTATATTTACATCTAACACAATTTCCCAACTCATATGGAAATGGGGTTTGTACCATTTAGCTGAAAAAACAGATACATTAGATACTAGGGGGCGCTCGCAGCCCAACACTGGGCCCCGGCCCTATAGTTAAGAAAAACTGGTATACAGTATATGCCATCAACATGCCGGGGACAATCTCTTTGCAAAGAAACACGCCCAGGGCTCCCACGACTTCAGCGTTATGGTGAGTTGATTTTTCATGCTCATTTTTTTGCTGTTTTTTTCTGCCACACGTGGAAAGCCAGTCCGTGAAAATAATGCATACATTAAACCGGTCCCTGGTGGGAAAAAGGTTGGGGACCCCTGATTTAGAGGGCTTTGTAGGTGGAATAGAGAAGCTCACATTGACTGCATTGTTAGATAATTTTTGCTAACGTGTATTTAGGATTTAGAATGCATAAAAAAAGAAAAATATATGTGTTCTTGTCCTACAGAGGGAATGAGTGAATGATACGCAAAATTCTACAAAAAAATGTAATTACTCATTTTGCCTCATTTTATCTAAGAAGAGATCGAGTAAAGTAACTGAGCTGGGACTGTTGGGTACAACAACAAGCAATGCTAACATTAGCATGTGGTTGGAAATGCAATATAGGAAAATGGAAAAGCCTTGCGGAGCTGCGATGAGACAGGTAGGTATACAGATAAGGCACTCTGACTTTACTGTCCTGTAGGTGGCGGTATTGCGTATGAGAATAAAAAAGGAAACTGCCATTGGCTCTCATTAGACATGTGCATGAGTACCTAATGTTGTGCTGTAGCATCCATCTAATGGAAGACATTATTGATTGGGGCATGTTTTACCAGAAAAGTAATTGCTTGAATGCGAGGTAGCAATTGGAGGTTGGTATTTTGTATCTAAATGAAAATAAGATGTGTGAGGCAGTTCTCCAGCGGCCGTCATTAAACCTTCATGGCTGCTGCGGAGCTGACGCGGCGTCTCTGTGGACGTTTAGGTATGTTAACATTCGACACACGGCCCACACGACCCCCACAGGACTTTTTTCCCCACCTCCGTGATTTAACCCAGTTGTGTTTGTGCAGCGTTTTTAAAAATAGTGCTAGGATGTCAGTTGAACATGCGTCCATAGCGATGTGAGGGATAAGAACGTGCGAGTGGAGAATAAAACCGTAGTGAAGCGCTGGATTAGATCAGTGTTTTTCAACCTTTTTTGAGCCAAGGCACATTTTTTGCGTTGAAAAAACCCGAAGGCACATCACCAGCAGAATTCATTAAAAAACAAAACTCAGTTGACAGTAAAAAGTCATTGTCGCAATTGTTGAATACGACTTTAAACCATAACCAAGCATGCGTCAATATAGCTTTTGTCTCAAAGTAGGTGTACTGTCACCACCTGTCACATCACGCCCTGACTTATTTGGAGTTTTTTGCTGTTTTCCTGAGTGCAGTGTTTTAGCTCTTGTCTTGCACTCCTATTTTGGTGGCTTTTTCTCTTTTGCTGGCATTTTCCTGCTTTGTTTTAGCAATCAAGAATATTTCAGTTGTTTTTATCCTTCTTTGTGGGGACATTGTTGATTGTAATGTCATGTTTGGATGTACATTGTGGACTTTGCTCCACAGTAAGTCTTTGCTGTCGTCCAGCATTCTGTTTTTGTTTACTTTGTAGCCAGTTCAGTTTTAGTTTCGTTCTGCATAGCCTTCCCTAAGCTCATACTTGCCAACCTTGAGACCTCCGATACCGGGAGCTGGGGGGGTGGGGGGTGGGGTCGGGGGTGGGGCGGGGGGCA
This sequence comes from Entelurus aequoreus, assembly GCF_033978785.1. Taxonomy (NCBI): domain Eukaryota; kingdom Metazoa; phylum Chordata; class Actinopteri; order Syngnathiformes; family Syngnathidae; genus Entelurus; species Entelurus aequoreus. The sequence continues at coordinate 33,702,614 of NC_084740.1, forward strand.
TGGTTGGGGTGGGGGGCGTGGTTGGGGACGGGGGCGTGGTTAAGGGCGTGGTTAAGAGGGGAGTATATTTACAGCTAGAATTCACCAACTCAAGTATTTCATGTATATTTCATATATATATATATATTTATTTTATTATACATATAAATAAAATAAATACTTGAATTTCAGTGTGCCGGAGGCTATCCAGTAGATGGCAGTATTGTCCTGTTTAAGAGTGTCACAACATTGCTGTTTACGGCAAACAAACTGCTTTACGGTAGACTAAACGTGACTGCTGTTGTTGTGTGTTGTTACCGCGCTGGGAGGACGTTAATGAAACTGCCTAACAATAAACCCACATAAGAAACCAAGAACTCGTCCTCGATCATTCTACAGTTATAACATGATTGGGCAGGCATGCTGTTTATATCGTGGGAAAGCGGACGTGAAAACAGACTGTCGCCGCTGTCCCCACTCAGGTCCGCATTGAGCTGGAGAGGGCGTGGCCTCCAGCTCCTGCTGAATTCCGGGAGTTTATCGGGAGAACATTTCTGCCGGGAGGTTATCGGGAGAGGCGCTGAATACCGGGAGTCTCCCGGTAAAACCGGGAGGGTTGGCAAGTATGCCTAAGCTTCAATGCCTTTTCTTAGGGGCACTTACCTTTTGTTTATTTCTGGTTTAAGCATTAGATACCTTTTTACCTGCACACTGCCTCCCGCTGTTTCCGACATCTAAAAAGCAATTAGCTACCTGCTGCCACCTACTGATATGGAAGAGTATAACACGGTTACTCTGCCAAGCTCTAGACAACACTCAACAGCAACTATAATTACTGGTTTGCAAAAAATATTTTTAACCCAAATAGGTGAAACTAGATCATCTCCCACGGCACAACAGACTGTATCTCACGGCACACTAGTGGTTGAAAAACACTGGATTAGATTGACAGGAGGGAAAAATGAACAAGGACAAAGGCCGTCCCGTCCCGTGGTTTGACAAATGACGAGGAGGGAGGCAGCGACGGAGCAGACGAACAAAAGTGCTCTGACAAGAGAGCGGCGAGGAGGAATGTCAGATGATTAAATAAACGCTGAATAATTAGGAGAGAATGTGCATGAGGCCGATTGAAGTTGAATACGTTTAGCAGCAAATGAGAGTGGGAACAAACGAGGCGGAGGAGTGTTTGGACGCAGTGATCTGAAGAGGAAGACATCACTTGTGTGTTTACGTAACGAGCACCAAAGCCATTGTAGTGAGCGAGAGAGAGAGAGGAAGGACAGTTTCCATTCATGCTTGAAGTGTGTGGACTTGCATGAGTCCTAGCAAAAAGTCCACCTTTGAAAAAAACAAAGATATCACTCAGACCTCCGCAAAAGACAATTAATCGGATTTTGATTTGGGCTTCTCACGATCGTAAAAATATTCTAAATATAAAAAAACAATTGAAAATTCCTGAGCTTGTAACAGTGACACAGAGCATATGAGTAAAAAAGATCAGATGTAGTAGAAGTTTGATATGTCGACTATGATTGCTACTTTTGATTTGACACAGCGCTAGTATACCTGTGTGACGATCTGTCACTTCGTTTCTGTTTGTTTCCTTGCTTTGTATTTACTTCCCATCAGTGCTCTTATTTTGTATCCATTTCCTGTGGTTCGTCCCTCACCTGCTGTTGATTGGCAGCCGGTCCACACCTGCTGCCAATCAGCATGTCTCTATTTATGCCTGTTTCGAGCACTCCTCGGTGCTTGAAGATTGCTTTATGTTTGTAGAACTTATATGCAAGACTGCTTTCTCCTCTGTTTTGAGTCAATTATACTCTTCTTATTAGCTCGCCGTTCTCCTGGTTGCTGCATCTTGGGGTCACTACTCCGGCAGCCATGCGAGTTCCTCACAGCCTGATCAATAATCACTACACTCCATATAAAAAAAAGTAAAGCCATATGATTTCCGTGTTAGCGTAACCACGGACAGAATCACAGAATTGGCCAATGAAACGGAATCCGCTATTAAACGCGGCATATTAGGGAAATTGACATAAATGTTAGTGAAATGTTGTCATTGTGAGGAGAAGGAACATTTTGGGGGGAAAATATACTCATTCATCCCCCAAAAAACTCAACCGCCCCGTCCTGAACTAAACAATGTGTTACGTTGTGGTTGCATGGTGATGCGTGGATCGTTTACCAAGATGCAGCAGAAACTCCGGAGGCAAAGGTGCAGGCAAGACAGTGATTTATTCTCATAAATCAGGCAGGAACAAACAAACAAAGCAAGTGTGCCTTAGAAAGATGAGGTCACCTACCTAGGTTCCATTCTAGAGGCTAATCTTTCCTGTGATAAAATGGCAACCAAGGTAATCAAAAAGGTCAACCAACGAACGAGATTTCTCTACAGAATCTCCTCTCTGGTCAACAAAAGCACCATGAAGATTCTAGCAGGAACTCTCATTCAACCCTTTTTCGACTACGCATGCACCTCCTGGTACCCTAGCACCTCCAAAACCCTCAAATCTAGACTCCAAACATCCCAGGACAAGCTAGTCAGAATACTTCTAGACCTCCACCCCAGATCACACCTCACTCCAACCCACTTCTCCAAAGTGGGCTGGCTCAGGGTGGAGGACAAAGTAAAACAACTTGCACTGAGCCTAGTCTATAAAATCTGCTACACCTCCCTGATACCGAAGTACATGTCAAACTACTTCCTTAACGTAAATGAGCTCCACAAACCATGTTAAACCCAGATTCCGATCTAACAAAGGTCTTAACTCATTCTCCTTCTATGTCACATCAATACGGAATGCACTCCCAACAGGTGTAAAAGAAAGGGCATCTCTATCCTCCTTCAAAACCGCACTAAAAGAACACCTCCAGGCAACTACAACACCTAGACTAACACCCTCCCTTCCACATCCCACCTCCCCGGATTGTAAATAATCAAATGTAAATAATCAAATGTATATACTTGTTCTTATACTTTCTGAACTCACTATGTTCACTGCTTGCTGTACATATGCTACCAAGTCAGACCTACACTGTTTCAATATCCATTTCTCAGATGATGCAATTGTTGATGACTGAAGTGCTGATATCAACCAAACCTAACTCCCCCGCGCCAACCCCCCCAATGGAAATAATGTAAATAATTCAATGTATATACTCTGATGATTAACTTGTGTGATGACTGTATTATGCTGATAGTATATATTTGTACCATGAATTGATTTACGTGGACCCCGACTTAAACAAGTTGAAAAACTTATTCGGGTGTTACCATTTAGTGGTCAATTGTACGGAATATGTACTGTACTGTGCAATCTACTAATAAAAGTTTCGATCAATCAATCAAGCACGGGGAGCTAACGGGATAGCTAACAAGAAAAGCATAAGGCAAAGCTTAGCTCAGGGATACAAAGGGTAAGCAAATAAAAACAGCCAGACCGAGTGTGGCGAAAGGCAGGACTAAATAGCTCTCTGATTAGTGCCCGGGAACAGGTGAGCGTCCCGAACACTAATCAGTGGCAGGTGAAAATAATCAGCACTCATGACAACCGAGAAACATAAAACAGCGGCGCTGAAACGGAACTTAAACAACAAGTGAATCAAAACCTAAATAAACTAGGATCCGGGCAACGGATCATGACATATTGTCGAGACGGCCACTTTAAACAGCGACTAAACAAAGAAGCTAAAGAGAACAATACACCCACAACACATCTCATCTGATTGTGTTGTTGTGAACGACATCATGGATGTAAGATCAATGTACAAACAGGAAAACATTTTTTTTTTTAAAACAACCTCATGTCGTCTCTACACGTCAAATCTCAGAATAGCAGCACACTTTCCCCCCCACCCCTTCACAATAACAGCGCTCTGCTCTGCGCAACATCCTGTCTGAAAAGTACCTTACACAAGCATGATGTACCTAAAGCACAATTATTATGTTTTGACTTAAAATAAGGGTCAAAATTGTTTCAAGATGTATTGCACCAATAAATGTGAGGATTTTTGCATTTAATTGACACATTTTTAAAAAAAATTGTATTTAAGACACAAAACACAAACTCCATGCTATATTTTTTATTTATTTTTTTAACCAGGAAAAAAATCCCATTGAGATTAAGAACCTCTTCATCAAGGGAGTCCTCGCCAAGAGGTAGCAAAATTACACATAAAATGACATTAACTGGAAATCCCATGTAAAAAAATATACGACATAAAGTAGCAAGAAACACATCAATAATGAATAAGGCAAAACATGTTCTAGACCAAAAATCACTTTATATTCTCTACTGCTCGCTAGTGTTACCATATCTGAGTTATTTCCTGAGGGAACTCTCCTGAAGGAATCAATAAAGTACTATCTATCTATCTATCTATTATTGTGGAGAAATAACAACAAAAGTACACTTCATTCACTAACGGTTGATTGATTGATTGATTGATTGATTGATTGATTGATTGATTGATTGAAACCTTTATTAGTAGATTGCACAGTACAGTACATATTCCGTACAATTGACCACTAAATGGTAACACCCGAATAAGTATTTCCACGTTAATCAATTCATTCACGGTGTTACAAAAAAGATCAGTTAGAATAATACATAATGTTGGATTTAGAGAACATACAAACCCTTTATTTATTGAATCAAAAATACTGAAATTCCACGACATAGTGAATTTGCAAACACAAACTATAACCTGCTAACCTTAGAGAAAAATGTAATTTAAAACATTTGTACGCACGTACAACACTTAAGACCTTCAGTATATCAGTGTGTGGAATTAAATTATGGAATGGATTAAGCAAATAAATCAATGTACTAATAATATGATCCACTTCAAGAAACTCTTCAAACTTAAAGTGTTTACAAAGTACAAAGAAGAAGAACAATGCTAAACATTCTGAATTTATCTCATCCATCCATTCATTTTCAAGATAATCTTACTCATCTCACCATATTAAATATAACTTACTTCACCAATTATTATTTATTTATTTTGATTGTTGTTACTTTTGGAGTATATTGTGAATACATTGAGAACAGGAAGTGAACAAAAGTTTTAGCAACTGCTATGTAAAGGAAAAGGGGAATGATTAAATTAGCTATGCTTCTTCCTACTCCTTTTCGAACATGTTGAATAGAGAAACTGGAAATTGTGATGTATCACGATGCATGCATGCATGTTCCAAATAAACTCAAACGCAACTCAACTCAACATTCACATTACACATTAAAATGACAGGATGGTAAAACAGTTACAGATAACTGAGGCTCCTTCAAATGTTCTCAGTTTAGATTTAAAAGCATTTAAGGATTACAATTCAGTCAGCTTCCAGTCTCTTTGTAGCATGTTCCAAACACAAGGAGCTGCATAGACAAAAGCCTTTTTCCCCGGCTTAGCGCGAGCAAAAGAGTGCATAAGAGTCCCAACTTCTCTGTGAAATCAATGCGCAAATATATTCCCCAGAAGAGCCTTGTAAATAAAAATGTACCAGTAAAACTATCTCCTAATGGACAGAGAAGGCCATCCCACCCGAGAGTACAAGTCACAGTGGTGAGTCACGACTCTACAGTTTGTGATGAAGCTCCAAGAAGCATGGTCAACACAGTCCACCGTCTGAAGACAGGAGTGAGTAGCATTCATATAAAAAAGATCACCATAATCTAGCACTGATTAAAATGTGGCAGAGACAAGTCGCTTTTTTACACCAAAAGAAAAACATCTCTTATTACGGAAGAAAAAACCCAATTGAAGTTTTAGTTTCTTCACCAGTTGATCAATAAAATGTTTAAGAGACAGCCTCCCTACGGCTTGAGGACCTCATGTCTTTCTTAGATTTAGAGAAAATTAAATATAATCTGAGGGGTACACCAAAACAATTTGACTTGACCTGGGGCTGCATAATTAGTTACATAGCTAAATTAAAGACAGTATAGGATAAATGTGACACTCACTGTTGACAATGAACCTTTCCACTTACCTCAACTCTTGTGGTGAAGAGGAAGGCAGTACATTGCTAGCTACAGTGACTGAAATGTAGGACGGGGGGTGGAAGGGGGTGTTATTATTTTACTTCTATCATTTTTTGTAATTTTTTTTTTGGGGGGGGGGGGGGGGTACAAAAAAACTGCCTGTTTTCTCAGTACCTGTATTACGATTTCCCTATCAAATGAATAAATAAATATAAAAAACAAAAAAAGTGAGAGAGTCATCAATTATAACACCAAGGTATTATTTATATTCTTGCACCACTTCTAGGACATTCTCTTCAAGAGTAGACACTACCGGGGGAGTTTGAGGCACCTTCCTATGTTTGGAAAACAGCATAAGTGGTAAAAATAGATGTTAAAACAAAACAAAACTGAGATTTAAAAAAATGTTATGAAGTTATTCTTGTTTTTACTATTATTATTTTACATGTTGTTGTTTATTTCTTACTCATTTATTTCCGGTTGTTAGTTTAGATTATATTTAAAGTTGGGTTTTGGTGGTAAAATAAATACTAGAGATGTCCGATAATATCGGCATGTCGATATTATCGGCCGATAAATGCTTTGAAATGTAATATCGGAAATTATCGGTATCGGTTTCAACCTCCCGATTTTCCCGGGAGACTCCCGAATTTCAGTGCCCCTCCCGAAAATCGCCCGGGGCAACCATTCTCCCGAATTTGTCCCGATTTCCACCCGGACAACAATATTGGGGGCGTGCCTTAAAGGCCCTGCCTTTAGCGTCCTCTACAACCTGCCGTCCCGTCCGCTTTTCCTCCATACAAACACCCTGCCGGCCCAGTCATATTATATATGCGGCTTTTACAAACACACAAAGTGAATGCACTCATACTTGATCAACAGCCATACAAGTCACACTGAGAGTGGATGTATAAAACACTTTAACACTGTTACAAATATGCGCCACACTGTGAACCCACACCAAACAAGAATGACAAACACATTTCGGGAGAACATCCGCACCGTAACACAACATAAACACCACAGAACAAATACCCAGAACCCCTTGCAGCACTAACTCTTCTGGGACGCTACAATATACACCCCCCCCCCCCCAAGCCCGCCCACCTCAACCCTCCCACCCATCTCCCGAATTCAGAGGTCTCAAGGTTGGCAAGTATGCGCCTACCGCCCGAATGCAGCTGAGATAGGTTCGGAATTATCGTGTTAATAATCATGATTCCGATATCAAAATTAAAGCTGCGCGCAGCATTAAAAAGGTCCTCGCCCCCCAAGTCATGGCGCGCATGCGGTCACGTCTTTCCCGATGCCCACAAACAAAAATTGCAGTGATGCTAACATGCTGAAGTTAGCATGCTAACAGTTAACATGTGTCAAGTACCAAGTTATATGACCCCGAGGTGTACGGCTCCAAAATTAGCTAAAAAAAAATAAAATGTTAGTATGCTAATGTTAGCATGCTAACATGGTAGACCCCTGCCTTCAGTTCTGTAGGTGGTGCTAGTATATGCTGCACCAAAGCTCCATCTGCTGGACGTGGCAGGTTACAGCCCCACTGGACCACAATTATTCGGAATCAACAAACGCCAAACTGAACAAAACATGCTCTCATCTCTGATTTCGGAATCCATGTGGAAATCACTAAAAAAAACAAGCAGTTTGTGGTGGCAGATGAGCGCAGCGAGTCTCTGGCCTGCCTGCTGCATAGCACAGGTGTCAATAAATCCTAGAGAGGCAATCCTATCAGCAATGGAGGATCTGTGCTCTAACCTGGTGGGTCGATGGGAGAGGCGGTAGACAACTGTTCGATTTTCCAATTGCAGCTGCTGCCACTCGCCAGGAGCAAAGCCTGTTTGGACGTTAAGAGCATCCATATTTCCATTGATGCTAATGATCGGAATTTGTGTCTGCGACCAAGCAGGAACGGGCAACATTCTGGGCCTGATCTACTAAGATCCCAAATAACAAGTGCTAAATATAGTATGGGCAAACTATAAATTGTTTGGGATCTATGAAGACTGCATGTGCAAACAATAACAAGTGCAAAAGTGGTGCTGACCGTCCTATTTAAATGAGGATTAGTGTTTACTACCAGCTGTCACCATGGAAACAGTCATTCACTACATATCAATGGGATCATCTTTTGTTTTGGCTGTGTTGTGGAACATGCAGCAGACAACTATAATCTGCGCCACCTTTTCTGGACAACATAGAAGCTCCTTCAGTGCGATCTACAATGGAACCCACTTTTTAGTACGGCGAAGCTGTGCTCTGGGCAACGCCCATACTAAAAAGTTATTTCGTATAGGAGATATATTGATTTGTTTGGGTGTCTGTTGGCTCAAAATCAGCCCTTAAAGTACTATATAATGGAAAAACAAGTTGACTTTATATGCTTATTTGTGTTTCATTGTATTCATGGGGTGTCCATACTAGGGCCCGTGGGCCAAATGCAGCCCGCCGGCACCTTCAATTTGGACGGCGTGACATCATGAGTTTAGTTGAAAATTTGGCCTGCAGGGAAATCTCAATTTATTTTAAAAGTCTAACATCTATAATGCTGTTTTGTTGACATCTTGGGGGTAAAGTGAGTAATTTGGGTCAATGACTTATTTATGTTCTGAGTAGCTACGTGCACAGAATGTATGTATATGACTAGAGATGTCCGATAATATCGGCAAATTATTGGTATCGGTTTCAAAAAGTAAAATTAATGACTTTTTAAAACGCCGCAGTACAGAGCAGTTGCGTCTCCCAGTCAGCAGCCCCACCCCTCTCCCCTCTCCCCTCTCCCACACACAACACAGGAGTTGCAGCACGACTGCAGCATAAGAGGTTTACTGGTGACGCTTGATGACCTCATCAAACCGCTGCGAGCGCAGCATAACAACAACAACAAGAGTGTGTTGTTGCCGGTGCTGTAGCCGTGGCTAACAAGCGAGCTCGCTCGGTGACTGACTAACGACACCATGTCTATGGATTGGGATTATTTTAAAGTGTGTCAGACGGATAAAAAACTGGCAATTTGCAATGACTGCAAAAAGTTGGTTATGCGAGGAGGAACCAAGACGTCTTCCTTTAATACGAGCAATTTGATCTCCCACCTCTTCAAGAATCATAAGGAGATACACAATGAATACAAGCGGAAGATGGATGGAAGGCAAACACTGAAAAAAAGTAGTACCACACAGTTGTCGCTTCAAGACTCCGCCGAGGAATAACAAAAATACAACAAAAAACACCCCAGGGCGAAAGCCCACGTTGTGCCCTGTCTCAACGCAGCATTTCAGGAGCTCTGGCTCACTGCTAGGCCACTTCAAGCACTCACCACTCGCTTGCAGCACATTTGTGTTACTCATACGAATACGTTAGAGCAGGGCAGATTGAGCCCAGTTTATAATTTCCTGTTATACAGTATGCCAGGCAGTCTTGCACTAAAGGAGGACTATGTTATTGTTTACTTTATTACTCAAGTATACTCTGGACTGAAGCTGTGTGCCTTCATTATTTTTGTAGCTGTTGTTTTGAGGCATGTTTAAAAAAAATAAAAAAAATAATGCACTTTGTGAAAGTCAAAGTGTAGTATTTCCCATAGTTGTAGTGGGTATCAGGATTATCTAGGGAGAGCATGTCCCAAATTCCAAGCTGCTGTTTTGAGGCATGTAAAAAAATAAATAATGCAATTTGTGACTTCAATAATAAATATGGCAGTGCCATGTTGGCACTTTTTTCCATAACTTGAGTTGAAATTGTTCTCTTATTTTGGAAAACCTTGTTACATTGTTTAATGCATCCAGCGTGGCATCACAACAAAATTAGGCATAATAATGTATTAATTCCACAACTGTATATTTTGGTATCGGTTGATATCGGAATCGGTAATTACGAGTTGGACAATATCGGAATATCGGATATCGGCAAAAAAGCCATTATCGGACATCTTTATATATGACCCAATGCAAACAACATTCCCTAGTCATGGTGCAAAAAAAATAATCTATCCTACACAAAATGTCAACAGACATGGTCACACATAACACAACCTGCTCACTGAACTTTGTGGATGTTAAAAAAAACGTCCATGCACCATAAATAAATTACACCCATTTAAATCTATTACAAAGCATGACAGGAAAATGCAAAACACTCTCCACACTTATCCATGTTTGGCGCATTTTAGCTGCTTGATATTTCTGAATGATTACAAAACTTTAAGGAGGTCGTCACGGAAGTAAAGAAGGTAGGCGTCGAACTTTCACATACTCTTAATATCCAATTGCAGACTGTATGTTACTTTACATGCAGTCTGCTTTAAGGCCCTTGACCACATTCTTATTAGCCCAATGCGGCCCAGAAGTCAAAAAGTTTGGACAATCCTGAATTAAACCATATCCAATTATATTTACAATTCGCAAAGTATGTGAAAATACCATCTAAACATCACTAAATGCCACAAATTCAGTCGGCCATTTTGAATATTCTGCGACGAATATCTTCGTCAATTCCCGGAGATTCGTCACGAGAGCAACGCGTCTGCACTCCGACAATATCATCAGATCAAATACGCAAAAATTGTAAAGCGATGTGGTGTTTATCATTTGTAATTCTAATGTAAGACAAGAACACACGTTTGGCTTTTTTGATTCTTTTGAAATCCTAAATAAATATTAAAAAATTGAGTCAACAAAACGACGGTCCTCTATTGCGCCTAGGAATGATGCTCGAAACCGGTTTTCCCGGTTGTTCGATAAGAAAAGAACAGAGTCCTCGGGCTCGAATCCCTTTTTGAGAACCGGTACCCGTTATCGAGACCACTATAGTAAAGAAAAAGAGTTAGTTCTTTGTTCGAATCCCTGAGAACGAATCCCTTCCCACAGGAAATGCCCTGTGAGACGCAATGTTATGCCCATTTGATTGTAGACTCTTACTGACACCTTGTGGCGATATGAAAATACTACGCGTCATTAGTTTGGGCACTTCCGGGTTGGCGAGTCAGTTCAGTTCATGAGACAATTGAGAAGTAGACAAGTTGTGTTAGATCCTACAAGCCTTGGAAAAAGTATGTCTGTAAGTAAACTGTTTAACTTGTTTATATAACTCAATATTAAGGTGGAAAGTGTTTCAATTTGATAGTAAGATGTCTATTGAAAAACGATTTTTGTCATTTTTCGATAAATTAGACAAATCAATATCCAAATTTTTATGGGGGGCCGGATCGGCCCGAATCCGCAAGTCGGTCCTACAATCCCCCAAATCTGAAGGAGGGCTTGCACTCCCCAATTTTAGACAATACTATTGGGCGGCTAACGTACAGAAACTCCTATACTGGATGGATGGAGGCTCTCAGACCCTCCCGGCCTGGGTATCCCTTGAAACGGCGATCCCACACTCCTCATTGCATTCTTGCTTATGCTCATCACTCCCTTTCCCATTTAAACTTGAAGGCGCAAACACCATTGTATCGATCTCCATTAAAATATGGAACCAGCTACGTAAACACTTGGGTTTTCAGGGCTCATCTATATTGACCCCGCTACTTAAAAAACAATTATTTAAACCTTCCCGTACTGACCCCGCATTCATGACTTGGCACGATCATGGTATCACCACTGTGAAAGACCTCTATGCAGACAGAGTGTTCTCATCCTTCACTGAACTCTCTTCCAAATACGATTTGCCGAACTCCCACCTTTTTCGTTTTTTTCAGGCGAGGGACTTCGTAAAGAAACAGTTCCCACACTTTCCGAATCGTCCTCCGGAAACTCTTATAGATACATTGCTATCTTTGAGCCCTAATCATAAAAAATGTATCTCTGTGTTATATACTTCTTTAAGTTCAGTTGCTCCAAACTCTCTATCAGTGATAAGAGCCTCGTGAGAGAGCGATCTTAATACCAACATATCCGACCAACACTGGGACTCTGCCCTGAAACTGGTTCACTCCTCCTCAATATGTGCCCGCCATAGTCTCATCTAATGCAAAGTAATCCATAAAATTCATTACACTAACTCAAAACTATCCAAAATCTACCCCACTGTTAGCAATACCTGCAATAGATGCAAACAATCTCCGGCCGATCATGTCCATATGTTCTGGTACTGCTCTAAACTATGTTCCTTTTGGGAGGACATTTTTGACACGATCGGAAAAGCATACGGTCAAAACTTTCCCCCCAACCCATTATCAGCCATTTTTGGCGTATGCCCCATAACATGTGCCCGGTATCACTAAAACGCGCTGTTGCTTTTACGACCTTGCTGGCCAGGCGATTGATCTTGTTTAATTGGAAGCTGGCTCGCCCCCCATCGCACGGCCGTTGGATTAGAGAGGTTCTCTACAATCTAAAACTAGAAAAACTTAGGTTTTCGCTAAAAGGCTCGGCTCAAGCGTTTGAAAGCTCATGGAGTCCTTTCTTGCTGTATGTCAACTCTCTTGATTTATCCCCAGACGCAGATGAGGAATAATCTCCCTTTTACTTATTATTATTATTTTATTTTAATTTAATTTAATTTTAATTTTTTTTTTTCCCTTTCTCTCCTTTCAGCCTGTTTGTCTGTTTCTGGCCTCGTATGTGTGTGTGTATGTGAGGATGTCTGTCTTTGTCGTCTTACTTGTTATATGATCGTGCCATATGTCCCTTGTTGGTGTGACCTGAGTGGGGTGGGAGGGTGGGTGGGGATTTGGGTTTTAAGGGAAAGGGTGTGAAGAATTTTCTGACTTTAAAATTGTACTGTTTCGACTTGCACTTTTTTCTGTATTTGAAAATGCCAATAAAAAAAGTTGGATTAAAAACGATTTTTGTGCACTGTTTCAATGGATGTTTTGAGGACTTAAAATGGCTGCCAGTCGTGTATTTCCACCATCGAAACAGTTTCAACACTCAGAAGTATTTGTTTGATGATAGTACTGTATATTTGTGTGAAGCTAATATTTACATATTGTGTATTACATTTCAGTATGTTAATTGAATCACATAGCTTATACATTTGTCATTGTGTGTATTTCAGTTAAAAAAAATAAAAAATAACAGTCCAGTGCAAGACAAAAGTAAAGATAGGAAAAGACAAAGCTGTATAACCTCAACATGTATAGTGAGGGCAGAACAGGCAATATGCAATTATTGCCAGGCTTCGCTCTCATGTAAGGGAAGAAGAATTGTTGATTGATGACTGTGGGTTTTCTTAGTGTCATAGTGTGTGTAGTTAGTATGTTCCAATAGCAGCAGAAGTGCACTTTTTGGAGAGCTGTATTATTTTCAGTTTTGTGCCCAAGGGACTGATTTTATTTAACACTATATTATTATTTATACATCTATAGTGATCACAGAGACAGGTTGTTTTTGTGTTACTGTATATATTTGTTTTTCTGAAAAATCCCACTTAATATACTTTGGGTAACAACAGTCAATATTATTATTTTTTTATTTTTTTTAGGGGGATAACAGTCAATATTTATTTATTTACTTTATTTTATTTTTTTCTTATAAAATAAAAGTGAGCTTTTGTTAAACCAAATATTGTGTTTTTTTCCATATACAACAACCTATCTGGAATCAATAAGGAATCGGTTCGATAAGAGGATTCAATAATGGGCTCGAACTCAATAATTTCTTATCAAACATCACCCCTAATTGCGCCCATTATACTCTCTCTAAAAAACATCCAGAAACCACCAAAAATACTCCATTTACATGACATGAATATTAACCAAATATGAGCGATGATGTTATTATAAGCGCTAACGCAGACGACATATTTTAGCGGCGCATTGATAGCAGTGAGCTAATGCTAGCTTACGCTGCTATTGATGACACACTGAGCTGGCGGCTGCTTATGATTAATCTCAAACTTGCTAAAAGTAAATTCTAGATTATAATTCATGCATCTCTCACCTGCTAGTAGACAAATGTGGCCATGGACCGACAGGCTGGTCGACTATCACATCCCACGAGATGGCAAAATAGACACAAAAAGATGCTAGTTGAAGCAACTTTTTTTTTTAACCCTTTAAGAAGATTGTGATTGAATCTTCATCTAAACGGTGATTATGTGAGAGTCCCGAGACTGGAAATTGTACAGTAAGTCTTTGTTATATAATGGTTTATTATGGTTAGTTTGTATGTTTAGCACCTTGCAATGCTGCGGATGCTATAGTGTCAGAATAAAGCTACATCCGTTTAGCACTCGGCTTCCAATACTTACTACTCATCCTCCTTGTATTCGGGCTTCAAAATATAAGGTTCTGGATCTTAATTTTTCCCAAAGTTTTCATTGTTGGCTCTCACAAAGTCTGCTTGATTAGCATTGCTGTTGATGGGGAAGGGATCTGTGGTTCCTAACTCTATGTCACGTGTCACCTAACTAGCTTACTTGTTATCTTCTCAAAAGGACTCAGGAATCTCCGTGGGAGTGATACTATTTTGATCATATCTATATTTCCGCAAACTTTATAAGTCTTTCGGTGTCACAAATCAGATATATATGATAATAGCTTCAATATACGTAGAAGCAACTTGTTTTTCCATTATACTGGTACTTTCTTTCTTTCTTTCTTTCTTTTGTTTATTTCGAACATGAACACACTTACAGTATAATACAGCACACAGTTTCATAACATTTCACTTTACATCATGTCCGAAAAGGACTTTAAGTCATCTATGAGCTCAAAGATTAAATTGGTGGATGAAATATGTCTAATATTTTCTAATTGCGTTTGAGGGATGGCCTCCTTCTCGCCATAATGACGCAGACATTTCCACGTACCTTCCAAACGTCCTTAATATAGACGTAAAAATCACATTGTGAGCGCTATATGATGACATTTGCACCTCTTTCGGATAATTCTGATAATCTTCATATATTCTGCATTTGAACGAAGGCTACATGGATTGTGCTCGCTATTTTGCTATTTTACAGACGCAATCGGGGAAATTTGAGCATGAAAATGGTGAGTTTTTTATGCACCAACAAAAGAGCAGAGCCCTGCCCTGAAGGAATCCATACACCATTTGAGTTGGTGACAGGAAATGATGTAGATTGTTATAATTCTGCACCAAACAGGTCACTCTTACTTCTTCTGTGTCCCATATCACGTATGAATAATTTAGTGGATATTTATTATTTTTTGTTTTTATATTTCCTATTGTGAATGGAACCAATATTGGCTTTCTGAGTGGAATCGGACTGCACACAATAAGCAACTGTGGTTTTCTAAGTGTCACAACGCACCCTGAGATAAATTCCTCAATCACAAAGATGTGTTTATGAGGAGCTGGCAGATTGGAAAGCGTTTATTCGTCATTGGTTCCAATCTAGAGCAGGGGATGAGTCGAGGCACCAACCGAGCGTGTCGGACTGATGCAAGCTGGAAAACAATTTGTTCCCAGCGTCATGAGCCTATGGAATCTGCGAGTCTATCTTTGGATATGCGCCTTGCAGAGATGTAGCATGCGACTGCATCCCTGCTAGATTATTATCTACCACTTTTCACCGCCACAGCCTCAAAGACATCACATTTGGCCCATTTCCTTTCCCATTTTTTTCAATTTTTATACCAAACAATGCATTCATGGTGCACTGGAATGACTAAGAGACTTCTTCGATATGGGAACCAGTGTTTCCCATAAGATGTGCAGTTGTGTAAATAAAAATGATCTGTTACCATAAAACCTAAGTAAAATGATTAACTGTACAGAGGTACCTTGGTTTCAAAACACATTGCCAGTTCGTAGTGTTGCTAAAGCCGCCATGACTTACACCCTCCCCCCTCCACATCCCACCTCCCCAGATTGTAAATAATCATATGTAAATAATCAAATGTATATACTCGTTCTTATGCTTTCTGAACTCACTATGTTCACTGCTCTCTGTACATATCCTACCAAGTCAGACCTACACTGTTTCAATGTCCATTTCTCTGATGATGCAATTGTTGATGACTGAAGTGCTGATATCAACCAAACCTAACCTAACCCGCCCCCCCGCCCTAACCTCCCCCCACCCTCCACATCCCACCCCCCGGATTGTAAATAATGTAAATAACTCAATGTATATACTCTGATGATTAACTTGTGTCATGACTGTATTATGCTGATACATACTTGCCAACCCTCCCGTTTTTAGCGGGAGACTCCCGGTATTCAGCGCCTCTCCCGTTAACCTCCCGGCAGAAATTTTCTCCCGACAAACTCCCGGTATTCAGCCGGAGCTGGAGGCCACGCCCCCTCCAGCTCAATGCGGACCTGAGTGGGGACAGCCTGTTCTCACGTCCGCTTTCCCACAATATAAACAGCTTGCCTGCCCAATGACGTCATAACATCTACGGCTTTTAGAGAGTAGAGTGCACAACTGCGCACACAACAAGGAGACGAAGCAGAAGAACGAGGAAGTTACAGACATGGCGACGCCGTCGACGAGCAAGATGAAGAAATACGCTTGCAAGTTCCAAAACGAATGGAAACAAGAATTTCATTTAATCCAGGACAGTTCGAAGGGGAAGGGGTATGTAATTATGTTGCCTGTACATTTTGTATAACAGACTTCTCCATTGAACACGGTGGCCGAGTCATGAACGGAGGAGAAGTTAAACAGGACAGTACTGCCATCTACTGGATAGCCCCCGGAACACTGAAATTCTAGTATTTATTTTATTTATATGTATAATAAAATTAATATGTATACATATATATATATATATATATAGCTAGAATTCACTGAAAGTCAAGTATTTCATACATATATATATATATATATATATATATGAAATACTTGAGTTGGTGAATTCTAGCTATAAATATACTCCCCTATTAACCACGCCCCCGTATCAGAGGTCTCAAGGTTGGCAAGTATGTGCTGATAGTATATATTTGTACCATGAATTGATTAACGTGGCCTTAAACAAGTTGGAAAACTTATTCGGGTGTTACCATTTAGTGGTCAATTGTACGGAATATGTACTGTACTGTGCAATCTACTAATAAAAGCTTCAATCAATCAATCAATCAATGAACTGTGTCTCAACAATGGCAGAAAGCATTTTTCAACATGTTTTGAACACGGCGACAACGCAGATTGAGCCGTTCAAATATCGATAAACCTTCGCTCTGCTGATTTTCATGAGCCTGTCAATGAACTGGTCCGTTGTACGTTAGCATTAAGCTAGCGACATTAGACAACCTTCATCCTAATTGTGTTGCTTTTTTTTCCAGTTTTGACCAAACTGTATTGTTGATTCAACATGATTCCTACATGTAAGTTCACTTCCTGTGTATATTAATGTACGCTCCTTTGTGTGCTTAGACTATCAAACAACTTCAAGTTGTTTTTTCAGTTATAATTTAACTGTTTACATGTTTGGCAAACTAAATTCCAACATTCAGATAAGGCAGAATAATATGTAAACAAACAAGGGGTGTACAATAGTGTTGTCCCGATACCAATATTTTGGTACCCGTACCAAAATTATTTCGATACTTTTTGGTACTTTTCGATGCTTTTCTAAATAAAGGGGACCACAAAAAATTGCATTATTGGCTTTATTTTAACAAAAAATCTTATGGTACATTAAACATATGTTTCTTATTGCAAGTTTGTCCTTAAATAAAATAGAGAACATACTAGACAGTAGACAACTTGTCTTTTAGTAGTAAGTAAGTAAACAAAGGTTCTTAATTTAGTCTGCTGACATATGCAGTAACATATTGTGTCATTTTCCATTCTATTATTTTATCAAAATTATTAAGGACAAGTGGTAGAAAATGAATTATTAATCTACTTGTTCATTTACTGTTAATATCTGCTTACTTTAACATGTTCTATCTACACTTCTGTTAAAATGTTATTCTTCTGTTGTTTGGATGCTTTACATTAGTTTTGGATGATACCAAAAATGTGGGTATCAATCCGATACCAAGTAGTTACAGGATCATACATTGGTCATGTTTAAAGTCTTCATGTGTCCAGGGACATATTTCCTGAGTTTATAAACATAATATACATTTAAAAAACAAAACAAAAGAAGATGTTGTGATGCCAAAAATGATCGATGTAATCATAGTAGTATCAACTACATACGGTATTGTACTTGGTATCATTACAGTGGATGTTAGGTGTAGATCCACCCATGGGTGGCGTTTGTTTACCTTTTGACGCCGGTGAGCTACGGTGTGTAGTGAAGCATGTTTAGCTATTCCTCGTCCTGCAGAGATGATACTTGTAAGAAACTTACCGGGGACCGGTACTTTTTAGAGGCGGCATAGTACCGAATATGATTCATTAGTATGGCGGTACAATACTAATACTGGTATACCGTACAACCCTAGTGTACAAAGTGCAATATATGTCAATAGAAAATGATTATTAACACATATTTGTTTTTAAAGAGATGTATATGTGGGTACAATCACGTGACCTAGAGGCACATCCGGCCACTTCCGGGTTTCAGGCGATGGTCTAATCCCCATTAGGCTACTGTTTATTTACCTGCATCAGTGCAGATTTAAGCTGATTTCCAAAAGTTTAGAGGCAAATATAAAAGCGATCCTGAAAAAATATATTAAATGGGATGGAGTGAATTTTTACACTCTTAAGAAAAATATTTAAAAAAAACATTTAAACCATTTATCACCAAGAGGTTACTGCTCGCTGTAGAACCTCACTTCATTTGACACTAGAGAAGAAAAGATTGGAGGCACAGCATGCGTTCACATCTGAGGGGTCCACAAATTAGGCATTAATGCGTGAAAGACAAAGACGGACTTATTCGTGCATCGCTAAGAAACGTGTTTGGTTGACATAACGAGTGCCGTGCTGCTGTGATCGTGACCCTAATGAGAGAACAGATAAGTTTGTTTGCAGTTGATTTCCTGATACTAATATTAGTCTCATCTCCAATTCATGTTGTTGTTTTTGTGGTGTGAAGCAGTGTTGGTCATCTTACCTTCAAAGGTAATTAGTTAAAGTTACAAATTACTTCTCCCAAAAAGTAATTGAGTTAGTAACACAGTTACCTCATTGTAAGAGTAACTAGTTACTAGAGATGTCCGATAATATCGGCCTGCCGATAAATGCTTTAAAATGTAATATCGGAAATTATCAGTATTGTTTTTTTTTATTATCGGTATCGTTTTTTTTAATTAAATCAACATAAAAAACACAAGATACACTTACAATTAGTACACCAACCCAAAAAAACTCCCTCCCCCATTTACACTCATTTACACTCATTCACACAAAAGGGTTGTTTCTTTCTGTTATTAATATTCTGGTTCCTACATTATATATCAATATATATCAATACAGTCTGCAAGGGATACAGTCCGTAAGCACACATGATTGTGCGTGCTGCTGGTCCACTAATAGTACTAACCTTTAATAGTTAATTTTACTCATTTTCATTAATTACTAGTTTCTATGTAACTGTTTTTATATTGTTTTACTTTCTTTTTTATTCAAGAAAATGTTTTTAATTTATTTATCTTATTTTATTTTATTAATTTTTTTAAAAAGGACATTATCTTCACCATACCTGGTTGTCCAAATTAGGCATAATAATGTGTTAATTCCACGACTGTATATATCGGTATCGTTTGATATCGGCATCGGTTGATATCGGTATCGGTAATTAAGAGTTGGACAATATCGGAATATCGGATATCGGCAAAAAGCCATTATCGGACATCCCTACTAGTTACTCAGCAAAGTAACTGAGACGTTATTTCTCCGTTTGCTACTTTATACGCTATTACGTTTGATAACATCTTTAACGTCAACAATGTTTATATTAACTGGTTGAAGAATAAAAACACTGCAGACAGTATTTTAGAACATTCATCATTGGAACTCAATAGATTGCAGTGTGCCATTTGACAAACAAAATATATTCCGTAAAGTAACAATATTAAATGTAAAATTAGGTAAAAAGACACAAAGGAGCATTTGGCCTTTAAGTAGTGCAATAAAAAAGATAGGTCATTTACACAGAGACACTTAAAAACAATAAAATCCCCTGACGAGCAGGGAAACCTGCGAAACAGGCTTGTAGGGATGATATAGCCTCTTGTGGTTTTTCCTGACCTAACGGACACTTAAAAACATGTTTTTATGCTACGCCTGCGGCTAAGCAGGTATGTGTGTGTTCGGGTTGTCCCGATACCAATAATTTAGTACCGGTACCAAAATGTATATCGATACTTTTTGATACTTTTCCAAATAAAGGGAACTATGAAAAATGTCAATATTGGCTTTATTTTAACAAAACATCTTACACTACTTTAAACACTCAAAGAACAACTTTACAAGGTTGAAATATAAATTAAAAGGTATTAAACACATTGGGTTTTTTTGTTGCACTCAAAGAACAATTTACAATTTTCCATATTACATATAGTCGGCCATAATCAAGGATTAGGTTAGAATAGAACAAGACCTTTTACGGACATTGTATTAAATCAATGGTGACACACCAGACTTCTAGTAGACATGTTCTTTTTTTCACTCGTACGTTCACCGTCACGAGCTCAGGAATTTGCAGGCGCGATAGCCGGCCCATGAATAATTATTTTCAATTATTATATTTGTATGCTCACGAGAAGCCCAAATCGAGATCAAAATTGGATTAATTGTCTTTACAGACACCAGGCCGTGCCTTCATGTTGGGTTTTGTTAGTGTTCTGCGGTGTTTTGTGTTAGTTCCTGTCCTGTGCTTTTATTTTGGCGGCTCTTTTGGATTTGTTGGTGTTTTCCCATGGCTCCTTCACTTCTGTCCCAGAGCATTTCCCCTCACCTGTTTTTTGTTTGCAATAAAGACTATTTAAATTGATCTTTTTTCTACATTATTGTCGGGACATTGTTGATGCTGCTGTGATATGTTCACTGGTGACTACAAACAATCTTTTTACATGCCGCGCTCTAGTACGCTCCTACTTTGTGGACGCCGTCTGCTCCACGTTTAACAGTAAGTGTTTTTTGCTGCGTTCCAGCATTTTGTTTTGTGTCTGTCATAGTCTGGCCGTTAAGAGCACTTCCCTTCTGCTCTCGCCTTTTGTTTTTGCTTCTTCAATGAATAAATACCCCTTTTTACTTCATGCTGCTACCATCCCTAAAATCACAACAACCTCCTGGCGTCTTCCACGATGCATCGTTTATCAACGCTTGACAAAAGTCATTTGTTCTCCCATGTGACTCGATTGGCATGTGCGCCACGGCAGTATAAAGCAGAAAAGGGAATTGGACATCTTGAGATATAGATCATCTAAGAGTAGAAGTAAATAGGAAAGTCAGATATAGTATTTTAGAACGCTGCAGTGTAAATACAGCAAAACTCCTTCCTCTCTTTCATTCGTCCTTTCCTTCCTTCTCTCTGTGCCAGCTTCATTCTTTTCTCCGCCACTTCGCTGGTCGCTCAGTAAACTTTACTGTGTGTGCATGTGTGTGCGTGTGTGTGTGTGTGTGTGTGTGTTGGTCGATGAGCCATTCATCTCCCCCCTGCAGCCGCTCTCAGTAATTACAATGGCCCTGGCTTCTCTCTACCCTCATTACTTTGCAGAGCCAACATGGAGACTGTGTGTGTTCCTGGAACTCTGCGTGTGATACGTGTGTGTGTGTGTGTGTGTGTGTGTGTGTGTGTGTGTGTGTGTGTGTGTGTGTGTGTGTGTGTGTGTGTGTGTGTGTGTGTGTGTGTGTGTGTGTGTGTGTGTGTGTGTGTGTGTGTGTGTGTGTGTGTGTGTGTGTGTGTGTGTGCGTGTGTGAGTGATTCATGTGTGCGAGTGTGTTTCCGAGTATGACAACGGCTGAAGGAGCTCAGCCTCCAGTCGGTTGTAGTTAGATGAGATTAGATAACCAGATTTGGGGATTTGGGCTGATGACGCGAGGCCGGAGATGATGCGAGCAGAAAAAAGGAAGGAGCTTCTGGAAGCGTGACGACGTAGCTTACTTTACTTCGTCGCATGGAAAAGTCAAAGCATTAAAATACGCTCGTAGTATGAGAGCAGAATTAGAGATGTCCGATAATGGCTTTTTTGCCGATATTCCGATACTGTCCAACTCTTAATTACCGATTCCGATATCAACCGATACCGATATATACAGTCGTGGAATTAACACATTATTATGCCTAATTTTGTTGTGATGCCCCGCTGGATGCATTAAACAATGTAACAAGGTTTTCCAAAATAAATCAACTCAAGTTATGGAAAAAAATGCCAACATGGCACTGCCATATTTATTATTGAAGTCACAAAGTGCATTCTTTTTTTTAACATGCCTCAAAACAGCAGCTTGGAATTTGGGACATGCTCTCCCTGAGAGAGCATGAGGAGGTTGAGGTGGGGGGTGGGGGTGTATATTGTAGCGTCCCGGAAGAGTTCGTGCTGCAAGGGGTTCTGGGTATTTGTTCTGTTGTGTTCATGTTGTGTTACGGCGCGGATGTTCTCCCGAAATGTGTTTGTCATTCTTGTTTGGTGTGGGTTCACAGTGTGGCGCTTATTTGTAACAGTGTTAAAGTTGTTAATACGGCCACCCTCAGTGTGACCTGTATGGCTGTTGACCAAGTATGCCTTGCATTCACTTGTGTGTGTGAAAAGCCGTAGATATTATGTGATTGGGCCAGCACGCAAAGGCAGTGCCTTGAAGGTTTTTTGGCGCTCTGTACTTCTCCCTACGTCCGTGTACCACTCCGTACAGCGGCGTTTTAAAAAGTCATAAATGTTACTTTTTGAAACCGATACCGATAATTTCCGATATTACATTTTAAAGCATTTATCAACCGATAATATCGGCAGTCCGATATCATTGGACATCTCTAAGCAGAATAATAAAAAAGTTAGCATTATAATATCGGTAAAAGTAGATTTTTTTTGTATTGGGTCGTACTAAATGTACATCAATCAATCAATCAAAGTTTATTTATATAGCCCTTAATCACAAGTGTCTCAAAGGGCTGCACAAGCCACAACGACATCCTCGGCTCAGATCTCACATCAGGGCAAGAAAAACTCAACCCAATGGGATACAATGAGAAACCTTGGAGGGGACCGCAGATGTGGGGAACCCCCACACCCGGGGGTGCAGAGCCAAGAACCGAACCCAGTGGAATTCCGTTAACTTAACATACTCCGAGGTCACATTGTTATGGGAAAAGCACTGCATCCTGTCAGTAAGATAAGAGTTAAACCAAGACAAGGCTAAGTCTGACATACCAATACGTGTTTTGATACGCTCTAATAAAATATTATGATCGACGGTATCGAAAGCAGCGCTAAGATCAAGAAGCAGCAACATGGATGACGCATCAGCATCCATCGTTGGCAATAGATCATTAGTCATTTTTGCGAGGGCTGTCTCCGTAGAGCAGGCCTGGGCAATTATTTTGACAGGGGGGCCACATTTAGAGAAAAAAATGTGTCTGGGGGCCGGTATATCTATTTTTAGGAACATTAATACAAAACCTCACAATAATGTCCGATTGAATGCTAAAAGCGTTATGACAGACAGCCTTAAAGGCCTACTGAAATGAATTTTTTTTATTTAAACAGGAATAGCAGATCCATTCTATGTGTCATACTTGATCATTTTGCGATATTGCCATATTTTTGCTGAAAGGATTTAGTATAGAACAACGTCGATAAAGTTCGCAACTTTTGGTCTCTGATAAAAAAAAACCTTGCCCCTACCGGAAGTAGCGTGACGTTGTCAGTTGTTCACTCCCTCATATTTTCCTATTGTTTTCAACGCAGCTAGAGCGATTCGGACGATTACCCCATTAATTTGAGCGAGGATGAAAGATTCGTGGACGAGGAACGTTAGAGTGACGGACTAGAATGCAGTGAAATACATATTTTTTTTCGCTCTGACCGTATCTTAGGTACAAGCTGACTCATTGGATTCCACACTTTCTCCTTTTTCTATTGTGGATCACGCATTTGTATTTTAAACCACCTCGGATACTATATCCTCTTGAAAATGAGAGTCGAGAACGCGAAATGGACATTCAGTGCCTTTTATCTCCACGACAATACATCGGCGAAATGCTTTAGCTACGAGCTAACGTGATAGCATCGTGCTTTAACTGCATATAGAAACAAAAAAAATAAACCCCTGACTGGAAGGATAGATAGAAAATCAACAATACTATTAAACCGTGGACATGTAAATACACGGTTAATGCTTTCCAGGCTGGCGAAGGTTAACAATGCTGTGCTAACGACGCCATTGAAGCTAACTTAGCAACTTAGCATCCGGACCGCACAGAGCTATGCTAAAAACATTAGCTCTCCACCTACGCCAGCCAGCCCTCATCTGCTCATCAACACCTGTGCTCACCTGCGTTCCAGCGATCGGCGGAAGGACGAAGGACTTCACCCGATGTGTTTGGCGGCCCGGAGACGTAGGAAGTCAAGGTGAGGTCGGCGGCTAGCGCGTCTGCTCTCCAACAAAGTCCTCCTGGTTGTGTTGCTGTAGTCCGCTGCTAATACACCGATCCCACCTACAACTGTCTTCTTTGCAGCCTTCATTGTTCATTAAACAAATTGCAAAAGATGTCCAGAATACTGTGGAATTATGAAATGAAAACAGAGCTTTTTGTATAGGATTCTACGGGGTACCATTACTTCCGTTAAACTGACTTCGTCACGCGCATACGTCATAATACCGCGACGTTTCAGCCGGATATTTCCCGGGAAATTTTAAATGTCACTTTATAAGTTAACCCGGCCGTATTGGCATGTGTTGCAATGTTAAGATTTCATCATTGATATATAAACTATCAGACTGCGTGGTCGGTAGTAGTGGGTTTCAGTAGGCCTTTAAAAAACGTAATGGAATTTTACTATTTTCTATGAACGATAAAACACTGAATATTGACAAAATATGAACGTCACACCCCCTTTCGATCGACATATTTTACAATCAAGTGAAACGCAACAAAAATGCAACAAACAGTGAAATATGAACGTGAAGAGTACAAAATGAACCCACCTACAATTTGATGTATCTGATGTATCACTAAGCTTTAGAACTTTGTTGTGAAAATCTCCTTCCGCGTCTGTGGAAACGCTCCCCGCCCACACTGCTTGGTGCCTCGTCTCAGCTGCTGTGACATATATTACCATAGTAACTAATTAGATGACCATAGTAACTAATTAGATTACCGTATTTTCCGCACCATAAGCCGCACCTAAAAACCACATTTTTTCTCAAAAGCAGACAGTGCGGCTAATAACCCGGTGCGCCTTATATATGGATTAATATTCATATTTATTTTCATAAAGTTTAGGTCTCGCAACTACGGTAAACAGCCGCCATCTTTTTTCCCCGTAAAAGAGGAAGTGCTTCTTCTTCTACGGTAAGCAACCGCCCCCATAGAAGAGGAAGCGCTTCTTCTTCTACTGTAAGCAACCGCCAAGGTGAGCACCCGCCCCCGTAGAAGAAGAAGCTCGCGGATATTTAATTTCATTTGTTTTTCTGTAAAGACAACAAAATGTCTCCTACTAAGAGACACGCGTACACGGTTCCACTGACTTTTGATATTCATGTGAACCGCACTGTGGATACAACGGGAACACGTACGGTGAATATTCGCACCACAGGGAATGAGAAGTCGTCCTACTGTGGTTGTAGCTTGCCATGCTAACGGCCAGAAACTTCCACCCACGGTGATATTCAAAAGGAAGACCTTGCCAAAAGAGAACTTTCCAGCCGGCGTCATCATAAAAGCTAACTCGAAGGGATGGATGGCTGAAGAAAAGATGAGCGAGTGGTTGATAGACGTTTACGCGAAGACACCGGGTGACTTTTTTCACGCAGCGCCGTTCCTGTTGATCTACGACTGCATGCGCGTCCACTTCACAGATGGTGTCAAAAAACAAGTGAAGCACACCGAAGAAGAAGAATTCGAGGGATTTGTAGATGAGTAATAAGTTCAGAAAGTGAGCTTTAAATGTTTATTTTGTGTGTTGCGTGACACTAACGTATGAGCAACGTTGAGTTATTGATGTTGCTATTGCTCTGCACTATTTTGAGTGTTACTATTTTTGTGATTGCACATTTGCACATTACATTTTGGGAGTGAACAGAGTTGTTAGAACGCTGGTTTGTAATATATTATTAAAGTTTGACTGACCTATCTGACTGTTTTGTTGACATTCCCTTTAGCGTAGCGTAGGTGCGGCTAATGGCACGGGGCGGCTAATAGGTAAACAAAGTTTTGAAATATTCCGTTCATTAAACGTGCGGCTAATAACACGGGGCGCCTTATGGTGCGGAAAATACGGTACCATGGTATCTAATTAGATAACCATAGTAACTGGTATATCATTTAAAAGTGCGGATTCCAACCATTGAAATACTTTGTATAGTTCAAGACTTACGGTCATTAGAAAACATCACTGCACATCATAATGGCAGCTACACTTTCCATCTTAAAGATCTAAAAAAATTATTTGGGAATGTCCGGCGGGCCAGATTGAAAAGCTCAGCGGGCCGCATGTGGCCCCCGGGCCTTAATTTGCCCAGGTCTGCCGTAGAGTGATCTGAAACCGGACTGAAAGGGTTCACAGAGATTGTTAGACGCTAAGTGTTCATTTAGCTGCTGTGCAACTATTTTTTCGAGAATTTTCAAGATAAAGGGAAGGTGGGACATGGTAGTTTACCGTGAGGTCAGGATCGAGGTCAGGTCTTTTGAGCAGAGGATGAATAACCACTTTTTTGAATGCAAGTGGAACAGTGCCAGAGGAAAGCATAAGTTTATACTATATTTAGCACTTCATCAATAGTATGTGCACATTGGGTGTTTGTATGTATGTTATTATAACGGGTTGCAAGGCTAATTGGTGATAACGACTAACATCTTGCTCCATCTCTGCTCTTCATGACCTTGTTTGTGTCTGCAAAGTGGAACTAGCTGCGTGCACACCAGGCCGGGAAGAACATCTCAAAGTCACTTGGAGTGCACGTGCGCGTGGCCCGACAGTAAGTCAGAGCCGCCACCATTTAAATCCTTGTTATGGGTCACAGTGTCTTTCCCCGGCACGTGCACGTCTACTACTCCCCTCAGGACTTCTCTCAGGAAGCCAATTAGGAGGCAACAACCAGACACTCAGCCCATCACTGTATCCGGGTAAAAGCCATCGGAAACAAATCACAACTACCACGGTCCTGTCTTAGAACGGGGTGTACATTTGCGCCACGTAGCTGTATTTTTTATTTTAATTGACGGCTCACATCAGAACATTACTAACAACTTTCAAGGCCCCACTGATGATAAAATAAAAGTTATGAGAAGTTTAGCATTGCATAGCATGTATTAGACCGGTGTTTCTTAACCATAGGGCTTCTGAAAGGATCGCTAAAAAATATATGTGGTCCGTATGGGGTGTAATACACTTTTCCACCACTTGTGGCAGTAATGACAATATCAAACATAATGACGAAGTCTGGAGCTTTTCTTAAGCGCAAAAATTGTAACTAAAGTGGTGAAGCTGTATTTTCATTTGCACTTTAATCTTATTGACAGTCTGTTTAGGGAACATGTATTATTATTATTAAGTTTGGATGTATTTTAACACTGCTTAATTGTAAGTACCGTATTTTTCGGAGTATAAGTCAGTCCGGAGTATAAGTCGCACCGGCCGAAAATTCATAATAAAGAAGGAAAAAAACATATATTAGTCGCACTGGAGTATAAGTCGCATTTTTGGGGGAAATTTATTTGATAAAACCCAACACCAAGAATAGACATTTGAAAGGCAATTTAAAATAAATAAAGAATAGTGAACAACAGGCTGAATAAGTGTACGTTATATGAGGCATAAATAACCAACTGAGAACGTGCCTGGTATGTTAACGTAACATATTATGGTAAGAGTCATTCAAATAACTATAACATATAGAACATGCTATACGTTTACAAAACAATCTGTCACTCCTAATCGCTAAATCCCATGAAATCTTGTACGTCTAGTCTCTTACGTGAATGAGCTAAATAATATTATTTGATATTTTACGGTAATGTGTTAATAATTTCACACATAAGTCGCTCCTGAGTATAAGTCGCACCCCCGGCCAAACTATGAAAAAAACTGCGACTTATAGTCCGAATAATACGGTAAATTAATTTTTCATCAGTTTTTTTTCTTTTCTTTTGAAGTATATTTTTAGTGTTTATTTTTGTAATTAGCCTGACCTAAGCCTTGGTTATAATCTTTGTGATTAAGACATGGTTTAAAATAATTTGACAAGGTTCATCCTGTTAAACTGTTAGTAGGTTAGACATAATTATTGAACACTAATACAATGAAGGCTAAGATGACTAATTCAGTGTTATTATTTAAGTGGGACCCGGGTCCCTCTGTCGTGGAAAAGGTGGGCCCCAAGGTCAAAAAGGTTAAGAACCCTTGTATTCGACCACCATACAACGCAAATGCCCTAAATTTACAGGGTTGGTAATTACCAAAATATGGTTTCTGCACCAGTATGATATGTGCAGTAAAATACAGGTGCATCACAATTAATTTGATTTCAGGAGTTAATTGGAGACTAAGAGAGCAATTAAAAGCTCAGGAAGTTGTTGCAGTTCATCAGAGCCAGTAGTATGCACTATTCAACTTTTTGAGAATTTTCTCCACTTTTTGAGAATTTTCCAATCATCAAATTTATTAAGAAATAAATAAATTACAACATTCTTCAAATAGTTAATTTTGTCTGTAGTGAATCATTTGTGTATCTTACTTATTGTTTTAGTGACATTTGTTTAGTTTTCACTTGTACAAATTAAATTCAAAATCTTTGAATCTCAGTAAAACTAAAATAATGCTATTTGGTTACAGTAGAAGAGAAAGTCAAACACAATTACAAATAGAAGTAGGAGTAGACATTGAAAGAGTAAAAGAAAACACATTTTTGGGTGTAATAATGGAGGATAAAATGAATTGGAAATCTCATGTAAAAAATATACTAAATAAAGTAGCAAGAAACACGTCAATAATGAATAAAGCAAAACCAAAAAATCACTTCATATTCTCTACTGCTCGCTAGTGTTACCATATCTATGTTATTGTGTAGAAATATGGGGAAACTGTTAGGATCCGCTGCTCGGATCAGTTTGTTTACAGTTTAGTGTCACGTGTGTTTTGTTTCTGTTGCCATGACGGCAGATTTTTGCTCACTTGCCTCTGGTTAGCGTTTCGGGACGCGCACCTGTTGCCCGAGCGCTAATCAGAGGGCTATTTAGTCTTCGCCCGGGCAGCACTCTGCCTGGCTTCCTAGTTTGTTCTCATGCAACAAGTTACGACCACTTTGCTTCCTGCTAGCTCTCATGCTAGATTATTTTGCTTGCTAGCTCCCATGCTAGTCGTTTTTGTTTTTTCTGTCTGATTTGTGAAAATAAATCATTTTTCTACCTGCAAGCTGTGTCCGAGCCCGTCTGCATCATTGGGAGAACACCACCGCACCTCGATGCGACCAGGTCGTAACAGTAGGAAGCCAGCAAGAAGAAGTTCTCCCGCAACGAGCACGTCGGAGGAGATGGACGAAGGTGCGTGGATGGTGTTGCGAGCAATGGAGGCGGAGACTCTCCGCTATTCCCCTTCGGAGCGCCAGGACCTGATATGGGGTCCTAACGGAAGGTTGGTCCCAATCCACTCCGTTTGGCCCGAGGACATCGCCACACCTCCGCACCACCGGACGCGTCAGCGAAGACGGAAGCCACCAAAGAGGTCTTCACTTCGCTGCCAAGACGCGCCACTCCCACAGACTCCTCCACCGGTACACAGTAAGCAACATTCAGCCCAAGATTCCCCTCCTCAGATGTTTGGCAACCCAATTGACCATTTCGCCAAACATTTCACCAATTGGGCTGTCAGTCAGCTGGAGACCCACACGGATGACGTCATCCCGCCCACTGTGGATGACGTCAGAGACGAAGAATTTTTTTTTTAAATCTTCTGCTCCTTTTTGTCAGCCACCCCCTAAGGACTTCAAATCTAAGATAAAACATTATCAGGACATTTTTGTGAAATGTAAATCTAGTCAGTCCCGGTCACCTGACTTTGTAGCTCCACCCCCAGTGACTATTGCTCCGCCCACTGCACATATTTTTTCCCCCTGTGCTCCCACCCAGTCTCAAGTGGGGAGTAAGAAAAGACATTTTGGACAATTTAGAGGAGAGGATTCAGCCCTCCCCCGGACCTCCCTCCACCCACCCTTGAAGACGGTTCCAATCCGCAAGGAGCGCGTCTGGGATCCGCTTTTTGAGGGGGGGGCTAGTACTGGGAGCTGTGCGAGTGGGGTGGCACAACGGCGTGCTAAGCCGCAACCTCCTGCTCGGCCACCGCCACCAGTCCGACGGCCTGCTAAGCCGCAACCGCCAGCTAGGCCACCTGCACCTAAGCTAGCGCCAAGGCTAAGGCTAGCACCAGCTCCACCACAGGTACCAGTACCTGCACCTCGACTGGTTCTCACACCAGTACCTGCACCTCGGCTGGTTCCCACACCAGTACCTGCACCTCGGCTGGTTCCCACACCAGTACCTGCACCTCGGCTGGTTCCCACACCAGTACCTGCACATCGGCTGGTTCCCACACCAGTACCGGCACCTCGGCTGGTTCCCGCACCAGTACCTGCACCTCGGCTGGTTCCCGCACCAGTACCGGCACCTCGGCTGGTTCCCGCACCAGTACCTGCACCACGACTGGTTCTCGCACCAGTACCTGCACCACGACTGGTTCTCGCACCAGTACCTGCACCACGACTGGTTCTCGCACCAGTACCTGCACCACGACTGGTTCTCGCACCAGTACCTGCACCACGACTGGTTCTCGCACCAGTAACTGCACCACGACTGGTTCTCGCACCAGTAACTGCACCACGACTGGTTCTCGCACCAGTACCTGCACCACGACTGGTTCTCGCACCAGTACCTGCACCACGACTGGTTCTCGCACCAGCACCTGCACCACGGCTGGTTCTCGCACCAGCACCTGTACCACGACTGGTTCTCGCACCAGCGACTCCGGCTGCCACGACAGCGACTCCAGCTGCCACGACAGCGACTCCTGCTGCCACGACAGCGACTCCTGCTGCCACGACAGCGACTCTTGCTGCCACGACAGCGACTCTTGCTGCCACGACAGCGACTCCGGCTGCCACGACAGCGACTCCGGCTGCCACGACAGCGACTCCGGCTGCCACGACAGCGACTCCGGCTGCCACGACAGCGACTCCGGCTGCCACGACAGCGACTCCGGCTGCCACGACAGCGACTCCGGCTGCCACGACAGCGACTCCTGCTGCCACGACAGCGACTCCTGCTGCCACGACAGCGACTCCGGCTGCCACGACAGCGACTCCGGCTGCCACGACAGCGACTCCGGCTGCCACGACAGCGACTCCCACCGCCTCCACGGCGACATCTCAGCGACCTCGAGTGGTCCGGCGGCGCAAGCGGAAAGCATGTCCCCGCATGCAGCCCTCGAGGACTCAGAGGCTGCTGAGATTCTGGCGCCACTCACGCCCACCTTCTCGGCGGCCACGAATGTGGCCTTACCGTGGTCGCCCGCCTCGCCAGCGGCGGCGGCGTTCCATTCGCCGCCGCCACCTGACCCTTCCCCGGTGGATTCGGGGACACGTGGCCTGGCGACCCACCACCAAGTCACCCCCCCGCCCGCCCTTGACTCGTGAACTTTTTGCTTGTTTTTTTTTTTCGGGTTCCAGTTGTTTTTTTTTTGTTTTCAAGGGACATCTGGAATCTGTCCTTTTAGGGGGGGGTACTGTTAGGATCCGCTGCTCGGATCAGTTTGTTTACAGTTTAGTGTCACGTGTGTTTTGTTTCTGTTGCCATGACGGCAGATTTTTGCTCACCTGCCTCTGGTTAGCGTTTCGGGACGCGCACCTGTTGCCCGAGCGCTAATCAGAGGGCTATTTAGTCTTCGCCCGGGCAGCACTCTGCCTGGCTTCCTAGTTTGTTCTCATGCAACAAGTTACGACCACTTTGCTTCCTGCTAGCTCTCATGCTAGATTATTTTGCTTGCTAGCTCCCATGCTAGTCGTTTTTGTTTTTTCTGTCTGATTTGTGAAAATAAATCATTTTTCTCCCTGCAAGCTGTGTCCGAGCCCGTCTGCATCATTGGGAGAACACCACCGCACCTCGATGCGACCAGGTCGTAACAGAAACAACTACAAATGTATGCTTCATTCACTAATTGTGTTACAAAAAAGACCAATTAGAATAATACATAATGTTGGATATAGAGAACATACAAACCCTTTATTTATTAAATCACAATTATTGAAATTCAACGATTTGGTGCATTTGCAAACAGCTGAAATTATGTATAAAGCAAACTATAACCTGCTACCCAAGAATGTACAACAATTCTTCTCAACAAAAGAAGAAAAATATAACCTTAGTGGAAAATCTAATTTAAAACATTTATATGCACGTACAACACTCATAACCTTTAGCATATCTGTATGTGGAATTAAATTATGGAATGGATTAACCAAAGAAACCAAACAAAGCACCAATATGATTCAGTTTAAGAGACTGTTCAAACTACAAGTGTTCACAAAGTACACAGAACAAGAATTATGATGAACATCTTGAACCCTTTTTTAAAAAATTTTTATTGAGACAAAGAACATTTATGTATTTAATATGTGTTTGTTTACTATGGTATATAATTTATTTATTATTTATTTGTTCACTGTTCTGTTACAGAGAACAAGAAAATTGGATAAAATTGCCATGGTATGAAAAGGGGTAGGATTAAATAAGCTCTGCTTCTTCCTACTCCTTTTCGGACGTGCTGTAATGAAACAACCGGAAATATGTGATGCATTACATTGTATCATATGCATGTTCCAAATAAACTGAAACTGAACAGAACTGAACTTTTTAAATTGAACTACTGCAATAAATACACTTTTCAATATAATATTTAATCTACTGTATTGAGATGCAGCCGTAATTGTTAAACAGGAATTTTCAAATGTAATGTTTAAGGAAAAAAAACTGAAATAATAGTAAAGCACATCATTTATTGGATACTATTTTGCTGTTAATTACTTTGCATTTTTGATCAAAAATATTAGTTTCGCAAGCTGTTATCGAGATCCCTAAAAAAACATTTCCTGAAAAAAGTCTATAGGAGGAGTTCCAATTACCACCGTGCATTATCGGGTTTTAGCATGTTTGATAAACAAAACATTTAATAAGTTCATAATTAACTTCCATTTTTCTGTAGGTGGCCTTTGAACATCTGGCATATCTATTTGTGTGCTTTTCCATTAGGGCTGACAAAGGCTTAAAAAACAACAATCAATACCCCGTAATAACATTCCTGTCGATACTGTCCGCAGCCGCCATATCAAACTAATCTTTATTTACCATTCATGCCCATGAAGTCAACACACAAAGGTTGTTGGAACAGAATGTCTGCTTATTCATTTCTCCTCTCTTTCTCTTCACACTGCAGCTACACTAAACTAAAATATTCCAGAGAATTGTGTTTTCTAAGTCATGTACACAAAGACACACAAATAACGGCAGAATAGCAATAAAGACGTGGCGGTGAGAGAGAGCGAAGACAAGCTATGAAGTGACAAAAAGCGATAAAAATGAAGAGATAGATTGTATCAGTTGTGTTATTAGTTTTCACACAGCGTGTTATTGCATCCAGTTGTGTTGTATTTATTTCACATTAGGATTCTGTTGCATTCATCTTTTGACTGTGTTACTGTGTCTCTAGTTTTATTTCATTATTACAAAGTCGATAAACATGAATGTGATTCACAAAAAAGGGGAAAAGCAGCAGATTACAGCACAATTATCTTAAAAGGCTAACCTGCTGGTGGGAATTTCACAAGCAAAAATATCTGTTCAGGCAAGAGATAGTCAGAAACGTACACAGGACGCATTGATTTTAGCCCCTTTCGCACATGAGATTGATGTTATAGCCTCCTGAAGGAGGATTATTGATCAAACTTCCGATATTCCAACGCGGTGACACAGCGCTGCTGATGTGCATCAGCAGAATATACTGGTGCGTGAAGTTTTACCATCATAACGTCACGAGTGGTAAATCACAAACATTACACGGTGGCCACGAGCACGCGGGACCAGGTGATCGTTTCACGGCCGGTGCTAGATGATGAAAGCGCCACAGGGTTCACACTGCAAACAGAAGCGCTGCGGCCAAAAAGTGATTGTTGTGACTAGGGCTGGGCGATATATCGAATATACTCGATATATCGCGGGTTTGTCTCTGTGCGATATAGAAAATGACTATATCGTGATATTCGAGTATACGTTCTCACGCAGTTGCTTTTAGCTGCAGGCATTAAACTACAGGCTCTTCTCACTCTTTCTAGTCTCTCCTTCTCACAGAGACTTAAAGGCCTACTGAAACCCACTACTACCGACCACGCAGTCTGATAGTTTATATATCAATGATGAAATATTAACATTGCAACACATGCCAATACGGCCGGGTTAACTTATAAATTGCAATTTTAAATTTCCCGGGGAACTTCTGGTTGAAAACGCCTTTGGAGGATGACGTATGCGCGTGACGTCGCGAGGTCCACGGAAGTGTTTGGACCCTTTTGGACACAATACACAGAGCTCTGTTTTCTTCGACAAAATTCCACAGTATTCTGGACATCTGTGTTGGTGAATCTTTTGCAATTTGTTTAATGAACAATGGAGGCTGAAAAGAAGAACGTTGTAGGTGGGATCGGTGTATGCGGCTGGCTGTAGCAACACAACAAGGAGGACTTTGTTGGATAGCAGACGCGCTGGCGGCGAACTCACCTTGACTTCCTACGTCTCCGGGCTGCCGACCGCATCGTCGATCGCTGGAACGCAGGTGAGCACGGGTGTTGATGAGCAGAGGAGGGCTGGCTGGCGTAGGTGGAGCGCTAATGTTTTTATCATAGCTCTGACCAGGTCCGTTGTTAAGTTAGCTTCGTTAGCAACAGCATTGCTAGGCTTCGACAGGTATTTACATGTCCAGTGTTTGGTTTGGTGTCTCCTGATAGTAGTATTGTTGATCTTCTGTCTATCCTTCCAGTCAGGGATTTATTTATTTTGTTTCTATCTGCATTTGAGACAGATGCTATCACGTTAGCTCATGCTAAAGAGCTTCGTCGATGTATTGTCGTGGAGATAAAAGTCACTGTTAATGTCCATTTCGCCTTCTGGACTCTCATTTTCAAGAGGATATAGTATCCGAGGTGGTTTAAAATACAAATCCGTGATCCACATAGAAAAAGGAGAGAGTGTGGATTCCAATGAGCCAGCTTGTACCTAAGTTACGGTCAGAGCGAAAAAAGATATATCTTGAACTGCATTCTAGTCCGTCACTCTAACGTTCCTCATCCACGAATCTTTCATCCTCGCTCAAATTAATGGGGTAATCGTCACTTTCTCGCTCCTAATATCTCTCACTCCATTGTAAACAACGGGGAATTGTGAGCAGCACTACCGCTTGTGACGTCACGCTACTTCCGGTAGGGGCAAGGTTTTTTGTATCAGCGAGCAAAAGTTGCGAACTTTATCGTCGATTTTCTCTACTAAATCCTTTCAGCAAAAATATGGCAATATCGCGAAATGATCAAGTATGACACATAGAATGAATCTGCTATTCCCGTTTGAATAAAAAAAATCATTTCAGTAGGCCTTTAAACAAGCGCACCTTCTTACAGGAGAGAGGTGGACCGGCTGACGTCCTGGTGCAGCCTCAACAACCTGGAGCTGAACGCCCAGAAAACAGTGGAGATGATCATGGAATTCAGGAAAGTCACAGCCCCACCATCCCCCCTCACCCTGATTGACTCTCCCACCCCCGTCCCTATTGTGGACTCCTTCCGTTTCTTGGGCACCACCATCACACAGGACCTCAAGTGGGAGCTGACCATCAGCTCCCTCATCAAGAAGGCCCAGCAGAGGATGTACTTCCTGCGGCAGCTGAGGAAACTTAAGGTGCCGACCGAGATGCTGGTGCAGTTTTACTCAGCCATCATAGAGTCCATCCTGACCTCCTCCATCACAGTGTGGTTCCCCGGCGCCACAGTCCAGGATAAGAATAGACTGCAGCGCATCGTACGTGCTGCTGAGAAGGTGATTGGCTGCAAGCTCCCATCCCTCCAGGACTTGTTCTCCTCCAGGACCAGGAGGCGTGTGGGTCGGATCACAGCTGACTCTTCTCACCCTGGACACACACTATTCTCCCCTCTCCCCTCAGGCAGGAGACTACGCTCCATCCAGACCCACACCTCCCGCCACCTGAACAGTTTTTTCCCCTCGGCCATCAGGCAAATGAACAATAACTCCTAACAGTAGCTCCTTGAATTCCTTGAATCCCTTCTAAGTCTATCTGATAGCTCAGTCACAGCTCTTTTTATAGACCCCCACCTCCCCCGGGAGCAGGCGGGTTTTCGACGTGGGAAGTCCACGATGGATCAGGTCGCCCTCCTTACCCAGGACATCGAGGACTGCTTTGAGGCGAAAAAGAAGGCCGGTGCCGTCTTCATAGACCTGACTGCTGCCTATGACACAGTCTGGCACCGCGGCCTCACCTGCAAACTACTCCGCCTGCTTCCAGACAGGCACATGGTCAAAATGATCATGGAGCTTGTCTGGAACCGCAGCTTTACTCTCACCACCAGTAACGGAGATAAAAGCAGGTTGCGGCGCCTGAAAAATGGCGTCCCCCAGGGATCTGTCCTGGCTCCCCTCCTGTATAACATCTATACATACGACCTGCCTGCCACAGTCTCACGGAGGTTCGCATACGCAGACGATCTCGCGCTGCTGCACTCCGACAGGGACTGGCAGGCCTTGGAGGGAACTCTAAGCCAGGACATGGAGACTTTAGTGACTTACCTCCATAACTGGAGATTGAAGCTCAGCGAATCCAAGACGGTGACACAAGCTTTCCACCTATACAATTGGGAAGCGGATCGTGAGATCAGGTTCGAGGTGCGGAAGCCGGATGGGGCTTCCCTTACCCTATGCCGGCCTCGTCCTACACCTGAAGACCCTCGTCCTGACCCTAAATACCTTGGGGTCACCCTGGACAGGTCGCTCACTTTCCGTAAACACCTCTTGGCAACACGCAAGAAACTCAACACCCGCGTCTCACTGCTGAGACGGTTGGTCGGGTCCGGTTGGGGTGCCGGGGCAAGAACTCTGCGAACAGCAGCACTTGCCCTGGTCTACTCAACTGCTGAGTACTGCGCACCTGTCTGGGCGCGCAGTGCTCACTCTAAACAACTTGATGTCCCGATCAACGAAGCCTTGCGTGTTATCACTGGATGCCTGCGCCCCACCCCTGTGGAGCTACTGCCCATCTTAGCAGGCATCCAACCCGCTGAGCTTCGTCGCCAAGGTGCTGTAGCAACTCTGGCGGGCCGGGCAAACATGGATGAGAACCACCTGCTCCATGAAAGGCTCACACTCTCCTCAGAGCCAACGCCCCGCCTCCCCTCCAGAGACCCACTGGTACCAGCCGCCCTGAAGCTCCTGCAGCAATGCAGTGACAACAACATCAGGGCGGCTCACTGGGCGAATCACAAATGGAGCACGGACCTGGAGCATACCATCTCCTCCAGACTCCGTGACTTCATACCTGACACCGGCTCAATACCAGGCCTCTCACTACCACGAGTGGCCTGGGTGAGGCTTAACCGCCTCCGAACTGGTGTCGGTCGCTTTCGCTCAAACATGTTCCAGTGGGGCTTAGCACCTAACGCGACGTGTGAGTGTGGCGCGGAGGAGCAGACTGCCGACCACGTGATCCTGCGTTGCCCGATTTATCGTGCTCCTAATGGTTTGCGTGGCCTGGCGGACCTGGATGACTGCTCGGTGACCTGGCTCACTTCTGTGTGTCCTGACATATGAACGGGAGGGCCCCCCGGGCCTGGGGTGGTAAAAGGCATAGACCCTCGGCCTCAGGTCCGGGTGCCGGAAAACAGCTGCCCATACGATGATGATGAGCTCTTTTTATACCAAATATGTGTTATATGTGTTTTATGTCGCACGTTTGCACCAAGAAAAATTCCTAGTTTGTGAACCCGTTCTCAAACAATGGCAATAAAACTATTCTGATTCTGATTCTGATTCTGATTCTGATTCTGATTCTTCTTACATACGTTACATACATATACGCCCTTGCGGAGCAGAGAGGTAACAGCATGGCTAAAGTTAGCTGTGGTGTGAGTCTTAATACGAGAGAAAAAAGGTGCGAATCTGGTAACAAATGAAGGAAGAAGAATCCATCGTCTGGCGGTGGTTTGGCTTCAAGTGGGAATATGTCGAACAGACAGCCGTAATTTGTCAAGTGTGGGGCGAAATTTGTAGCATCATTTGAAAAGTCACCCGCTCGAGAATGAAGAGTGCTTACTCCGCATGTCAACATCTCCATTCGGTGCCACACCAACAAAATGCAGAGGCAACCATTTCCACATCAACACCGTATGAAAAAATTAGTCCACGACATAAGGAGATAACGTCCGCCGGAACCTACCACTTTGCGAAGCACGTACACAATTTGATTTCCTATTATGCAGCTCAGTTTTATTTGACAGTTATTGACATGTCTTGTGTGACATCATGCACAGAAGTGCACTTTATTTGTTTTAAACTATTGTAGTGGCATTCTGTACAAATAGTGCACTTTAATTTAGTGTTGTTTTGATTTGTCATCTTGAGGACATCATGCACAAAAGTGCACTAATAGCTTGTTTTAAAATGTCTCTGACAATCTTGCACTTTCTGTTTTGAAATGACATGAATGTTTGTGCCACTGCTTAATAAATACAGTTTTGGTAAATTGACTTAGTTGTCATTTCACTCTCTGCATGAAAGTTCAAAATGAGCATATATTAATGCAGTATGAACAAGAATGTTTTAATGTAGACACATAGAATCATCATACTGCTGTGATTATATGCATCAAGTGTTCATTCAAGGCTAAGGCAAAATATCGAGATGTATATCGTGTGGCCTAAAAATATCGAGATATTAAAAAAAGGCCATATCGCCCAGCCCTAGTTGTGACTGTGTGGAGGGAAGCGGGTCACGTGGACTATACTGTACTAGGGTTTTCCCTTGAAGCAACTGATTGTGGCGCACCACCATGGCAAAATTATAGCCGCCGCACCATAAAATATTTTTTTTTACCTGAAAACAAATTAAAGTAATATAATTTATTGTAGCCTCCAGGAGTAGTCAAACAAAGTCTGACGCTATTTTTAACTTTTATTGCCAATCTTATGCTAACAACCGTCCTAAATCCAACATGTATTTCCTCTTGTGCAAACGAGTGATGTGCGGATTGATACTAAAATATTGATAATGCTGATAGCAAATCCTTACGCTCTAATATGGATTCCATCCATGCATCCATTTTCTACTGCTTGTCCCTATCGGGGTCGCGGAATGTCTTAAATCAAAATAGATACTTTTGATACTTAAGTTATTTGAGATAATGTATATTATTAACAGGAACACACTATAAAGTGCAGCACGGTGAAACAGGGGTTAATGCATGCGCCTCACAATACGAAGGTCCTGAGTAGTCCCGGGTTCAATCCCGGGCTCGGGATCTTTCTGTGTGGAGTTTGCATGTTCTCCCCGTGACTGTGTGGGTTCCCTCCGGGTACTCCGGCTTCCTCCCACTGCCAAAGACATGCACCTGGGGATAGGTTGATTGGCAACACTAAAGTGGCCCTAGTGTGTGAATGTGAGTGTGAATGTTGTCTGTCTATCTGTGTCGGCCCTGTGATGAGGTGGCGACTTGTCCAGGGTGTACCCCGCCTTCTGCCTGAATGCAGCTGAGATAGGCTCCAGCACCCCCCGCGACTCCAAAAGGGACAAGCGGTAGAAAATGGATGGATGGATGGACACTTTAAAGTAACTAAATCAATGAGATCTTGTGTAAATGAAAAGTGATTGGTGGGAAGAAGAAAAAAACAATGTATTCATGTAAAGTTTCCCTAAAAAGTGATAAATTATGTGTCATTAAATCATACAAAGCTATTACCAAAAAAACAGCCATTGCAAACTGTGTCTATTTAAGAAAATTACTGGCAGTTAAAATGAGTCCCTCATTATCATAAAACAAAAAGTGTATTTTTCCTTTTATTGTAGGCTATTTGGAGACACTACATACAGAGTTGAATATCAATTAGATAACACATTCAGTGCAGAATAATGCCATCATTTGTTTCGCCCCTCTGATTTTATATTGTTGGAAGGGGATTTCCCGAGAGCAGAAACATTTGAAAAACTCTACGACACCAATACACTATTTTTTAAGTTTTGCAAGACACATGATCTTTATTTGCAAAAAGTATCGGTATCGGACCGGTATCGCTGATACCAGCCTGAATTTTACTCTGTGTCAAATCAGAAAGAAAATCAGTGGTATTGAACATCACTCGTGCACACAATTCCATCTCCGTGCTTCAACAACAACACTTCCTCGTTCTCCACCAATCCCCTTTCAGGCACAGATGGTGTGTTCATGGGAACAACGAACAACAAATCAAAACCACACAAACATACCACCAGCCAGTCGTTACAGTATGAATGGATATTATTTGCGCACTGTTGAAAATATGTCCCCCGGAAAAAACAGTGTTTGCACCACAATGTGTTTTTAAATGTATGTATACATTTTTTTAGCCTTTTAAAAAAAAATGACGTCATCGTGACCACACCCCCTAACCATGCCCCCACCGCCACAGGTATCTTGGCAATGTGTCCATCCACAAGATGCAAACTTACCCGAATCAAAGTCATGGGGGGACGTGGCTTCTTCAGCTGTCCTGAAAGAAATAAAAACATACATTTGGTGGAAACACTTGATTTTATCACGTCAACAATGTGGCTCTTTCGTGGAACAGACAACATTCATTTAACACTTTGGGAAGAAAAATGTGTCATTTGATCCTTTAGAGCTACGCCCGCCAGCGTCCAAAATCAGGCCCGCGGGAAGTCCCAAGTATTAAAAAAATTAAAAAAAATAAAAAATATATATATATATATATAAATTATTTTTTTCTGTCTTTTCTTATCCACATTGTACCGCCTGCTACTCACTGTGTCTCCTAGCCGCTCAGGCAAATCATATTGTCTAAAAATGCATTTTCTCATCAATAACGTGACATAATCGCGCGTGCGGAAAGTGCGCTATATATATCTAATATATATATATATATATGTATATATATATATATATATATACTGTATATATATATATATATATATATATATATATATATATATATATATATATATATATATATATATATATACGTATATATCTAATATAAATATATATATACACTACCGTTCAAAAGCTTGGGGTCACATTGAAATGTCCTTATTTTTGAAGGAAAAGCACTGTATTTTTCAATGAAGATAACTTTAAATTAGTCTTAACTTTAAAGAACTAGACTCTATACATTGCTAATGTGGTAAATGACTATTCTAGCTGCAAATGTCTGTTTTTTGGTGCAATATCTACATAGGTGTATAGAGGCCCATTTCCAGCAACTATCACTCCAGTGTTCTAATGGTACAATGTGATTGCTCATTGGCTCAGAATGCTAATTGATGATTAGAAAACCCTTGTGCAATCATGTTCACACATCTGAAAACAGTTTAGCTCGTTACAGAAGCTACAAAACTGACCTTCCTTTGAGCAGATTGAGTTTCTGGAGCATCACATTTGTGGGGTCAATTAAACGCTCAAAATGGCCAGAAAAAGAGAACTTTCATCTGAAACTCGACAGTCTATTCTTGTTCTTAGAAATGAAGGCTATTCTACAAAATTGTTTGGGTGACCCCAAACTTTTGAACGGTAGTGTATATATCTAATATATATATATATATACACCAGTGGCGTGCAGTCACTAGAGCAGACCTGGGCATTCTGCGGCCCGCGGGCCGCATCCGGCCCTTTGTGCGTCCCTGTCCGGCCCGCGTGAGGCCAATTATAAATTACAAAATAAATTTTAAAAAGTATCTATGTCGAGTGTGCAATACAACGGTGCTGCTTTTGTTTTGAAAATCGTTATTTGTATTACTTCCGTGTGGACGTATGCGTGTGCGTGATTGTGAGTGAATGTGAACAGCTGCAATTACAAAATAAAGTTGAAAAAACATCTATGTCCTGCGCGCAATACAACTGTGCTGCTTTTATTTTGAAAAGTATTATTTATGGGCGTGTGTCCGTGTGTAACCTGCGAGTGAAGGTGCACATGCAGCGACAAGTGATGCACGGTTTACACCCGAGACGCTAAAAAGAGAAAAGTTGATGAGGAATGCCGTGTTTTCAACAAGAAATGAACTGCAAAGCAACGTCCCCTCTAAGGTGCGTGCCTGCGCAATTGCGCACTGCTCAAGCGTCCGCTGCGCGCAGCAAGTATATGCCGCGCACCAAATCAAATCCCATCTGAATTCTAAACAAAATAAACATATTTATTCTATGGAATTTTGCAATGCAACTTTGAGTGACAGTGACAACAAGCGGCCCTAAGTGTGTTCGTCAACACCGTTCAATTGAACACCGTTCAATTATTGTAACGTCTATCGAGATGCTTCGAGGACAGGAATTATATCGATCACTTTATTTAGCAAAACTGTTTATATTCGGACATAACCACACCAAAAACATGAGTAAAACAATTCTATCTCGAAAAACTAGTCATTTTCTGCCGTACAAACCAGGCCAAAACCAACTTGTCATCTGTCACCAACACGCATAGCACTAAACCACTGGTGCGTTTATGGCCACACAAAAAGTCGGACAACTCAAACACCACACAAAGTTACACTATGACTCCTCAGTCATACGTGTGCTTATTTTAC
The DNA here is from genome assembly GCF_033978785.1 of Entelurus aequoreus. Classification (NCBI taxonomy): domain Eukaryota; kingdom Metazoa; phylum Chordata; class Actinopteri; order Syngnathiformes; family Syngnathidae; genus Entelurus; species Entelurus aequoreus. The sequence goes on from NC_084740.1 coordinate 33,745,454, forward strand.
TGTCATTTATTATTAATGTTAATTTATTTATATTAGTCATGGAATGCTGTTACACACACTATGTTGAAGTATTACTATTATTATTAATTATTATTATTATTATTATTATTATTATTATTATTTATCTTACGGTATATATCAAAAATAATATTGAGCAAAATGTAATTGAAATATTGTTGATGTGGCCCTCCAGCAGTGCTCGGGTAGCTCATGCGGCCCCCGGTAAAAATTAATTGCCCACCCCTGCACTAGAGGCAGGGGAGGCGGGGCCTCACCTGCCATCATGGAAAGAAAAAAAAAAGTAAAAAGAAAAAAAATAATTAAACTGTTATATTTATCCAGTGATTATACTAAAGTTATTTTCCATTTAACTTCGCCATTTTTAGATTATTTTTATTTTTATTTTCACATTTGCCGTTCAAATACTGAGAAGATCCGGTGCGGTGATCAGCAGCCAGTTGAGGCACGTCACTCAGTTGTGCCTCAACATGGATTGTGCGCAATGATTCGGCTAACTGCTGGCCTGCTGTGCAGTGAGACTGTATTGCTATATGAATTATATTATACATTTCCATAGTTTAGTTAGCTGAGGTATATAATGTACAGTGTATTTTGTCAACAACTGTATGTGTATAATGTATTTATTGTGCTGAGCGATCATAAAACTGGAGGCTCGTCTCATAACCCCGCCTCCTGGTGCCAAGCACCTCCGCCGCAGAATGTACCGCCCGACGGGAGCGCCACACCAACCAAAGCCCACACCCAAAAAAAGTCACTTAACAAGAAGCCAAAAAGTGCAAAAACAACAATGCTCGCGCGGCACACCGGAGGAGCCGTGAACAGGGACACAACATTAGGTACACCTGCAGACTGCTGCGCGGATTTAATCTTTCATTCATTTACAACTCTTCCAACATGAACACCACTGCTCCCGCACTTATAAGTAAAGGTAAGACCATAATAACGTTTTTTTTTAATTAAATGTGCTTTTTTGTGTGCTACAGTTTGTAAGTGTAAAGTTAAAGTTAAGTATACCAATGATTGTCACACACACACTAGGTGTAATGAAATTTGTCCTCTGCATTTGACCCATCCCCTTGTTCACCCCCTGGGAGGTGAGGGGAGCAGTGGGCAGCAGCGGCGCCGTGCCCGGGAATAATTTTTGGTGATTTAACCCCCAATTCCAACCCTTGATGCTGAGTGCCAAGCAGGGAAGAATGCTGGTATGAGCTTTTAAACATAACCCGTTAACTGCTGCCAATCAAATGGTGAATAAGATACTCTTTAGGGTTCATATGTTTGTAAATCTGACTGTGATGAAGTCAGTGCCTCACCTGACATGAAAGTCACCGCACGCCACTGACATACACATACATATCTAATATATATATATATATATATATCTAATATAAATATATATATATATATCTAATATATATATATATATATATATATACACACACATATATATCTAATATATATATATATATATATATATATATATATACACATATATATCTAATATATATATATATATATATATATATATATATACACACATATATATCTAATATATATATATATACATATATATATATACACACATATATATCTAATATATATATATATATATATATATATATATATATATATATATATATATATATATATATATATATATATATATATATATATATATATATATATATATATATATATATGTATATATATCTAATATATATATATATATACAGCCCGGCCCCCGGCCAAATTGTTTTAACCCAATGCGGCCCCCGAGTCAAAAAGTTTGGGGACCCCTGGTCTAAATCTTGTAGCTCATCCTCTTTAGACTCAGACTCAAAAATATAAGTGTCTGGATCATCGTTTGTCCCAAAGTAGTCGCTTTTGTCTCTCATGAAGTCTGCCATGACTAGTACTGTTGTTGTTGTTGAAAGAAAATCGAACGTTGTAATGCGTCTCTAAATGTATTACACCACCGTATGCTTAAAATTAAATAAATATGTGAATACTACATGTTATTATAAATGTGCCCGTTTATATACTCACAGTGTGTGTATAAAACGTTAACCGAGGTTTTTGGATGTTTTTTTAGAGTTTATAGGCGGAATAAGCGACTCCCATTTTTTTAGTATGCAGCCTTGTGTGGAAATAGTTAGGACACCCCCACCTTAAACCATTAATGTTTCTTAGTAGTCAAAGATCCTACTTTACGTTTGCTGACTTTCATGACAGTGTATGGACATTTTTCATGGGAATTACCGCACAAGCAGACACTGCATGATGGATCACTCAAAACAAGAGTGTAAGACAAGCACATGGTTTTAAACGAGCACTTATGTCCATGTGTTAGTGCAGTGGACCACAACCAATACCTGTCCAATCCAATCCAATCCACTTTATTTATATAGCACATTCCGTGACGCACATGCCAACGGGCCCGCACAGACACATTCAATATCTTGTAAATGACCACATTTTCTCATACAAGAAGCATACAAAGATGGCCGCACCTGCAAACGCCACAGGGAAAATACTCAGAGAGTGTAGAGTAGAGTGTAGAGTTTGAGTTTATTTCGAACATGCAAGCATACAACATGATACATCACAATTTCCAGTTTCTCTTTTCAACATGTTCGAAAAGGAGTAGGAAGAAGCAGAGCTTATTTAATCCTACCCCTTTTCTTTACATAACAGTTGCTGAAACTTTTTTATTCACTTTCTGTTCTCAATTTATTCACAATAAATTCCATATGTAATCACAATAAAAATAAATAAATAAATAATAGTAAGAATTTAATAATAATAATTGGTGAAGAAAGTCATATTTCATATGATGAGATAAGTAAGATTACTTTAAGAATGAATGAATGAATGGATGAAATAAATTGAAAATGTTTGTCATGGTTCTTCTTCTTTGTACTTTGTAAACACTTTAAGTTTGAAGAGTTTCTTGAAGTGGATCATATTAGTACATTGTTTGATTGCTTTGCTTATTAATCCATTCCATAATTTAATTCCACATACTGATATACTGAAGGTCTTAAGTGTTGTACGTGCGTACAAATGTTTTAAATTACATTTTTCTCTAAGATTATATTCCTCCTCTTTTGTCGAGAAGAATTGTTGTATATTCTTGGGTAGCAGGTTATAGTTTGCTTTGTGCATAATTTTAGCTGTTTGCAAATTCACTATGTCGTGGAATTTCAGTATCTTTGATTCAATAAATAAAGGATTTGTATGTTTTCTATATCCAACATTATGTATTATTCTAACTGATCTTTTTTGTAACACCGTTAATGAATGAAGTGTACTTTTGTAATTATTTCCCCATGTTTCTACACAGTAGCTCAGATATGGTAACACTAGTGAGCAGTATAGACTATGAAGTGATTTTTTGTCTAGAACATGTTTTGCTTTATTCATTATTGACGTGTTTCTTGCTACTTTATGTTGTATATTTTTTACGTGAGATTTCCAGTTCAATTTATCATCAATCATTATACCTAGAAATTTGGTTTCATTTACTCTTTCAATTTCTATTCCGTCTATTTGTATTTGTGTTTGACTTTCTCTTCTACTATTACCAAATAGCATTATTTTAGTTTTACTAAGATTCAACGATAGTCTGTTTTTGTCAAACCATCTTTTTAATTTGTTAATTTCTTCTGTTATTATTTGTATTATCTCCTGTGTGTTCTCTCCTGAACAAAACGCTGTTGTATCATCCGCAAATAATACTAACTTTAAATCTTTTGTAACTTTACAAATGTCATTTATGTAGAGATTGAATAATTTAGGTCCTAATATTGATCCCTGAGGTACACCACAGGATATATTTAGCGTTGTAGACATGTGTTCGCCTAGCTTCACGTATTGTTTCCTGTTCGTTAGATAACTTCTTATCCAGTTTAAGACTAACCCTCTGATGCCATATCGTTCTAGTTTTTTGATTAAAATATTGTGATTAATTGTGTCAAATGCTTTAGTTAGATCCATAAAAACTGCTGCTGCACATTTTTTACTGTCTATTGCATTGGTAATTTCTTCTGTAATTTCAATTAAAGCCATTGAAGTGGAGACATTACCTCTGTATCCATATTGGTTCTCTTCGAGTATTCTATTTTTATTTATGAAACTCTCTAATCTGTTATTAAACAGTTTTTCAATGATTTTAGAAAATTGTGGAAGTAAAGAAACAGGTCTATAATTTGTAAATTGATGTTTATCTCCAGTCTTATAAATTGGTGCAACTTTAGCTATTTTCATTTTGTTTGGGAATGTACTTGTTTGAAATGATAGGTTACTAATATACGTTAATGGTCCTGAGATCTCTTCTATAACCTTTTTTATCGTTTCCATATCAATTCCATTACAATCAGTTGAAGTCTTAGATTTACATTTTTTCACGATTGTAACTATTTCCTCCTGTGTCACATTACTGAGGAACATGGAGTTGGGATTTCGCTCTATGGTATCATTATAGTCCTCAATTGGAACTGGGTCTGGAATCCTTTCTTCCAATTTTGGTCCAATATTTACAAAATAATTATTGAAGCTTTCAACTACTTCCTTTATGTTGTCATTGTTTTTATTTCCGTCTAAAAAGTATTGAGGGTAGTCCCTCTTTGTGCCATTTTTAATAATGCTATTGAGGATGCCCCATGTTGCTCTCATATTATTTTTGTTCCTGTCCAATAATTCACTGTAATATTCTTTTCTACATGATCGTAGTATTTCTGTTAACTTGTTTTTATACTTTTTGTACTTAATTTCTGCCTCTATACTTCTTTGTGCTATAAATTCTCTATATAGTGTATTCTTCTTCTTACAAGCATTTTTTAATCCTTTTGTCATCCATGGTTGGTTATTCTTTCTCTGTTTATTACTAAGTTGTATCCATGGACAATGTTTGTCATAAAGTATTATGAACTTGTTTAAGAAATGTTCATATGCTTCATCAACCTCTTTTTCATTGTACACATTGTCCCAATCTTGCTTTTGTAGCTCAATTTTGAAAGCAGTCATCCTCTTCTCTGTGCACAGTCTTCGAAATGTCCTTTTGTCTTCCATTTTCTTCTTGTAGTGTCCATCATATATTGTAAAAACTGGCAGATGATCACTAACGTCGGTAATAAGTAGACCACTTGTAGTGTAATTGTCAAACTCATTGGTAAAAATATTATCAATAAGCGTGGCACAGTGTGCTGTGATTCTACTTGGCTTTGTGATTTTTGGATATAAACTGATGCTGTACATTGTATCAATGAAGTCATCAATAGACTTTTGCTTGTTAGGGTTCAATAAGTCAATATTAAAGTCACCACATAAGAACATTATTCTTTGACCATTATCCATGTAAGTAGCCTTGATCCATTCTTCAAATGTTTCTATACTTGACTTAGGTGATCTATATATACAACTGATGAAAATGTTTTTGCTTTTTTCCTGACATGTTTCAATGGTTATACATTCTAAGATATTATCTATAGCAAATGACATGTTTTTTACCACTTTGTAGTTCAGGTTCTTCATCACGTACACAGCTACTCCTCCTCCATTTTTGTTGGTTCTGTTGATGTAGTTTAGTTCATATCCCTCCAGATCAAAATCTATTCCTTTTTTATCATCAATCCATGTTTCTGTAACAGCAATCACTTTAAATGGTTCGTTGATGTGTTCCAAAAAGTTCTTAATGTTGTTGTAGTTTGCATACAAGCTTCTGCTATTAAAATGAATAATTGACAATTTGTTATCGCATGTAATGTTGCTATTATATTGATCATCTGTATAATAAAAACAATTATTACTGATGTGGGAGAAAAAATTTGTATCTGGATCTATATCATTTTCCAAATCCTGGTTTTTGTAATCTTTGTTGCAGAAATTTTTTAGTTCCATATTTTCTTGTTCAACAATCTTTGATGTTGTTTCAATAATCTCAATAAGTGTAGGTGGATGCAATCCTGAATGTAGGTCCTCTTGTTTAGTCGTCCCTTGGAACATAGTAGTGTCGATGTTGAATTTGGGTGTTTGTTTTCTGTCAGAGTCCATTATCATCGTTTATTGGTAGCTGTGTAAACTTTAAAAATTGTCCAGGTCCTTGATGTCATGGACAACAATTACTCTTGCTTCTGGACCTCCATTCAGCTTGATGTAGATTTTACAGTTGGTGCTCCAAGTTCCCTGGATTTTTCCCTGCCTTCTCAAGTCGCGTGCTTTCTTGGCGATTCCAGCATTGCGTTTTGTGAGATGCTCATTCATGTACACATTTGTTCCCTTCAGCTTCTTTCCCTGTCTCAGCAATGCCATTTTAGATTTTCTGTTTACGAGTTTCACGAGCACGACTGGAGTGGCGTTGTTGTTTCTTCCGTTCAGTGGGATGCATGTTTCGATGGTATTAATGTCAATTTCAATTTCCTTTAATTGCAGAAAGTTGACCACTTGCTGTTCTGCTGAGATCATATCCATTTCATCTGGTTCACCTTCATTATTCACAGCTTTCGCATAGGATCTTGGTTTAATTCGGTGCCCAGTCACGATGATATCATTCATTCGTTTGTCCTGATCCATTTCATCTATGATATTCCTCAACATGTTGTTGTCTTCTTGAAGGGTCTTCATTCGTTTGCCCATTTCAGTGGCTTCATTATTTCTTCTGTTGTTCTGAGATTGCAGATTTTCTATATTTTCCTGCAGACTTTTCACATCTTGTTGGTGTTCTGTTGTTACTTTTCTCAGATATTCTTTCAATTCTTTCATTTCCTCTTTCATTTCTTTTTTCATTTCTTTCATTTCTTTCATTTCTTCTTTCATTTCTTCAAGTATTTGTATTATCACTTCTTGATTCCCATCATGTCCTGTGTCCAACCTCAAATCTTGTTCCCAGTTGTGTTCTGTAACAGCTGACCCCGAAGGTTTCGGGATTTCAATCTTTCCTTTACCTTTTCGCATCGCGGCAGTCACTGACGTCACTGCCTCTTGCTTGTGTCTTAACGGCAGTTGCTTCTTTAGCTACTTGCGGCACTTTAACTTGTTTTTTCCAACAATTTCGTATCTTGCGCCGTTCAGAGATCAATTTGAGGTGTCAGCCTGTCAACTTATATCACTCTGCGACGTCGGGATCACTTTAAAACATCTGTAAACTCGCTGTAGCTTTTGGTTGCTAGGCAACCGCTTTGAACTGCGGCAAGGCGCCTTTGGCTTGAGTCTAACGGCTCTCTCAACTCGCCTTCTTTCAGCGTACCAGTGCCTCTCAACTGACCAAAATCAGATTGAAGATGCCAGGGTACTCTCCTGTGGCTGTGATCGCAAATCAGTGGTCAAAATCTTCAGATGTAACAAAAAACTCCGGTAGCAAGAGCGGAGCCTTTCTCTTTTGCGTCCTTTCTCATTGACAGGAAGTGTGGTACGATTAAACACACACACACGCACACACAACACACACCCACACACACTCTTGTATTTGTTACCTTCTTGAGACCTCCAAAAAATGCCTACCTCTTTAGGACCACCCTTTCTAGATATATAAAGATGTGTATTTACAACAATAATAATATATACATACTATGCAAATATAAAAAAGCTTGTTGTAAAAAATGAGTTGGAATTTCACAAGAAAAAGGTCACAATTTCACGAGAAAAACTTTGGAAGAATTTTGGCAGTATTATAATAAAAGTCGTAATTTTACTCAACACAAGTCAAAATTTTACAAGAAAAACTGAACATTTGTGCAATATTATGATGAAAGTTGGAATTTTACTCAATAACAGTCGCAATTTTACAAGAAAAGCTTAACATTTTGGCAATTTTATAATAATAATCGGAATTTTACTTAGCAAAATTATGACAAAAGTCAACATTATACTCCAAAAATGTCACTATTTTACAAGAACGACACAAAAATTGGCAATATTGTGATACAAGTCAGAATTTTATATTACCAATGTCACCATTTTGCATTAAAAAGTAATTATTTTATATTTATTTATATTTATTTATCATTTATATAAAAAAGGAATAATTTTACGAGAAAATATTGCAATATTACAGAAACAGAAAAAATATGAGAAATTGTTCCCAATTTTATAAGAAAAAAGTAGACTGCACTTAAATGTAGAGTATATGTAGTATATGTAAAATATATTTATATTATTTATATATAATATATTATATTATTTATCATTATTATTGTCTATTGTGAGCGAACTGTGGTGCTGAATTTCCCCCAGGGATCAATAAAGTACTTTCTATTCTATTCTTTCTATTCTATTCTAGACACATTGTGAGAAAAAGACTGCTTTCAGTTGTTTTTTTTCTTTTGAATTTTTTGTTTGTAATTGTTTTTTAATTTTCATTATTTACTTCAAGTTATTACAGTATGTCTCCATATATATACAGTATATATATATATATATATATATATATATATATATATATATATATATATATATATATATATATATATATATATATATATATATATATATATATATATATATTTGTTTTTTATTTATTTATATTTTTTTAAAATTAATTTTAGCCACGGCGGGCGCATTTCAATTCTTACACACAGTTGGGAGAGTTGCCAGCAACCTGAGGGTTCTTGGCTCGATCCCCACCTTCTACCAACCTCGTCACGTCCGTTGTGTCCTTGAGCAAGACACTTCACCCTTGCTCCTGATGGGTCGTGTTTGGGGCCTTGCATGGCAGCTCCCGCCATCAGTGTGTGAATGTGTGTGTGAATGGGTGAATGTGGAAATAGTGTGAAAGCGCTTTGAGTACCTTGAAGGTAGAAAAGCGCTATACAAGTATAACCAATTTACCATTTACTTGTTACTACATACGTTGGCCTGAGGGGGAGCACTTTTAAAACCGACACACAGTCAATTTGAAAAATCTCTTCTTTTTGGGACCACCTGAATTTTGATAGATTTCACCACAAATGAGACATTCTCTATTAGATGCAATGGTTTTCCGTACTGGGACCATGGTTTATGTCCTAACTTGTTCACCGGTCCTCATATGGAAGGTACTTTTCCTTGTTGATATCTCAAGAACACACACACACACACACACACACACACACACACACACACACACACACACACACACACACACACACACGCACGCAGCACGTGCACAAACGCATGCACCGAGCAACCCATAAATATCAAACTGAATAAAGTGAAGCCAGTCTGACAGTATTATTCAAACGTCTCTGCTCTCTTGCACAAAACGTCACAACAGGAAGTGGCTTGACGGCCAACACTGAGCAGAAACCATGATATTTAGGACTGCTGGAGCGTCTCTGCTCATCATGAACATCTTATCTGCGCATTCATTTGCCAGCTTGTTACTGCTGGTTTTGCAGGAATTGCATGACTTCTCTCTGATGCATGAACAATTGTGCCCAAATCTTCCAGACTATTTGAATGCATTCTCCATGATTTATATCAGGGATGTCCAAAGTGGGGCCCAGGGGCCATTTGCTGAACCCGCAGCTCCTTTTTAACGGCATGCGGCACATTCTAAAAATACTATTAAACATTTTAGTTTAAAAAGTTGCAATGCTCACTCTAATAACAACAAGCTGCCATGCAGGCTGTTGTTTTTCTTTAACACTGTCATTGCTTGAAAATAATAATGAATCAAAATCAATGTCGTTATGAATTATTGACCAAGTGAAAGTTTCAATTACTTCACACCAGAAGTTCCACTTTGAAATATTTTTTGGGGAAAATATGTAGGGATGTCCCATAAAATCGGACTACCGATATTATCGGCCGATAAATGCTTTAAAATGTAATATCGTAAATTATCGGTATCGGTTTCAAAATTATCGGTATCGGTTTCAAGAAGTAAAATGTATGATTTTTTTAAACGCCGCTGTGTACACGGATGTATGAAGAAGTACAGAGCGCCAATAAAACTTGAAGGCACTGCCTTTGCGTGCCAGCCCAGTCACATAATATTTGCGGCTTTTCACACACTCACAAGTGAATGCAAGGCATACTTGATCAACAGCCATACAGGTCACACTGAGGGTAGCCGTATAAACAACTTTAACACTGTTAGAAATATGCGCCACACTGTGAACCCACACCAAACAAGAATGACAAACACATTTCGGGAGAACATCCGCACCGTAACACAACATAAACACAACAGAACAAATACCCAGAACCCCTTGCTGCACTAACTTTTCCGGGACGCTACGATATACACCCCCTGCTGCCCCCTACACCCCCACCCCAACCCCGCCCACCTCAACCTCCTAATGCTCTCTCAGGGAGAGCATGTCCCAAATTCCAAGCTGCTGTTTTGAGGCATGTTAAAAAAATAATGCACTTTGTGACTTGAATAATAATTATGGCAGTGCCATGTTGCACTTTTTTCCATAACTTGAGTTGAAGTTGTTCTCTTATTTTGGAAAACCTTGTTACATTGTTTAACGCATCCAGCGGGGCATCACAACAAAATTAGACATAATAATGTGTAAATTCCACAACTGTATATATCGGTATCGGTTGATATCGGTATCGGTAATTAAGAGTTGGACAATATCGGAATATCAGATATCGGCAAAAAAGCCATTATCGGACATATCTAAAAAATATGGCATATTCTAAGTTTTCGATGACGAAAAGAGCATAAAATAAACATTTAAAAAAACAACAACATATAGTTGACAGAAGTTGATCCAGCGATCCAAGCATTGAAAATGAAAAAATTAAAACATTGCACAACTTTTTTTTAACACCTTTGGATCCCTGAGAATATCATTTCTCAAATTATAATAATCGATCAAAATCAATGTTAAAAAAGATGGTTTTCTTTAACAAAAAAGGCATAAAACCTTAAAAAATGTATGCTTAAAATGAGTAAATATTGAATGTTATTATAAATGTTACTAAATTACATATATATTTACACAATGTATAAAAAATTCTAATGGAGGTTTTTGAATGTTTTTTTAAGGGCTTTATCTGACTTTTGATCGCATTTATTTAATATTTAGAGTGCATTACAAAAAATCCATCTGTCGTCATGTCTTTCATAATGATTGTGCACGATAGGCAAAATTCCCCCCAAAAGTGCTGTTCCCCTTCAAAAAGTGTATGATTGCCTCCATGTTTGCCATCCCACCTAAAGTAAAAGGGACTGGTCTCTAAGTCACATGGTTGCCACCAAGCAACTGGTCTAGGGTCAAGGGTCAGCTCCAGGCCTCCACATGCACCACTTTCTGGCTGCCATTTTTAAGAATGGGCAGGCCAACACTACTTTTAAAGGCTGGACATGTTGCCATACACAGACTTAATGAAATCACATGAAGAATTTAAACATTTCTTGTGAAGATCTCGTACCCGACCGTTCACAAGGTTTAAAAGCGGCATGAAAACGAAAGCAGGGACGAGTTAGAAAAAAAACTTGCAGGACACAATTTTAAAACGTTGCAAATAGGGTAGGGCCTCTTCAAAGATAAGAAAAGCAACACAGAGAGAATCGTTGACATCCTAGTGAGCAGACATGATTGTCTAACGATCGTGTTTCCAAGCGAGGCCGCCGCGCATCATTCTATCGCGCGTTAATCAAGATTGATTTAAACGATCCACCGGAGCCCGTCCCAACTACGTCAGCGGCTTCATATTAGCAGCGGGCCAGTTAGCATTGATTTGATTCCGTCAGAGTGCTTGGGAGGATGACGCTTAATGACGGTGATGATGTCATCAACAAATTAATGCAGAAAGAAATGAACTTATATAACTTCATGAAACATATCCACATGGGAGCGAGCGTCCTCCGCAGTGGATTCACAGGACAATATATATACAGTATATATATATATATATATATATATACAGTATATATATATATATATATATATATATATATATATATATATATATATATATATATATATATATATATATATATATATATATATATATATATACATATATGTACAGTATAAATATACACATATATATATATGTATATATATACATATATATACTTGTATGTATGTATGTATACTGTATATACCAGGGGTCGACAACCCGCGGCTCTGGAGCCGCATGCGGCTCTTTGACCACTCTGATGCGGCTCAGCTGCATACTTGCCGACCCTCCCGGTTTTCCCTGGAGTTTTACGGACGTCAGTGCCTCTCCTAGTGATCTCCCGGGGTTAATATTCTCCGATTTTCACCCTAACAATTGAATTAAGAGTGTACCTTAGCGGTACTGCAATAATTGTCCTCTATAGCCTGCACAAATCGCATGACAGCCCAGCCACATGTATGCAGCTTCTGCTTGCTAACGTAGGAGACAGCAAGGCATACTTGGTCAACAGCCACACAGCTTACACTGACGGTGACCGTTTAAAACAACTTTAAAACTGTTACATTACAAATATGCGCCACACTGTGAACCCACACCAAAAAAGAATGACAAACACATTTCTGGAGAACCTCCGCACCGTAACACAACAAAAACACAACACAGCAAATACCCAGAATCCCATGCAGCCAGTCTACATTATACACCCCCGCTACCACCAAACCCCCCCACACATGAACCCCCCCATTCTTTTTTGGTGTGGGTTTACAGTGTGGCGCATATTTGTAACGTAACAGTGTTAAAGTTGTTATATACGATCACCGTCAGTGTAAGCTGTGTGTCTGTTGAGCAAGTATGCCTTGCTGTCGCTTACGTGTGCACTGAGCATGCTGAAGCTGCATTCAACATGTGGCCGAGCAGGTACGCTGTTGGAGCAGGCTGTAGAGGGCGCTAAAGGCAGTACCATCACGCCCTGGAACTCGGGAATCTCCCGGATTAATTGAGAGGGTTGGCAAGTATGACGCTATCAGGCGCAATCGCGGGTCGCACTATCATTAAATTTTTATATTAAGATGCGGGCCGGGGCGTGTGTCTGAGACCCCTGGTTAAAACATAGCACAAAGCAAAAAAAAGCTTTGTATGCAGTGTTATTTCGTTTTAAATTTTCAAGAGTTTTGTGGCTCCCATTGTTTTCTTTAATTTGTGAAACTTGTCAAAATGGCTCTTTGAGTGGTAAAGGTTGCCGACCCCTGGTATATACAGTATATATATATATGTATATATATACATGTATGTATGTATGTATACTGTATATACAGTATATATATATATATATATATATATATATATATATATATATATATATATATATATATATATATATATATACATATATATACATGTATGTATATATATATATATATATATATATATATATATATATATATATATATATATATATATACATATATATATATATATATATATATATATATATATACATATATATACATGTATGTATATATATATATATATATATACATATATATACATATATATATATACATATATATACATATATATATATATATATATATATATATATATATATATATATATATATATATATATATATATATATATATATATATATTAGGGGTGGGGGGAAAAATCGATTCGAATTCGAATCACGATTCTGACGTGCGATTCAGAATCGATTCTCATTTTTTAAAAATCGATTTTTTTATTTTTTTAATAATTTTTTTTCTTTTTTTTTTAAATGAATCAAAATTACAAAACAATACACAGCAATACCATAACAATGCAATCAAATTCCAAAACCCGACCCAGCAACAGAACTGCAATAAACAGAGCAATTGAGAGGAGACACAAACACGACACAGAACAAACCAAAAGTAGTAAAACAAAAATGAATATTATCAACAACAGTATCAATATTAGTTACAATTTCAACATAGCAGTGATTACAAATCCCTCATTGACATTATCATTAGACATTTATAAAAAATAAATAAAAAAAGAACAATAGTGTCAGAGTGGCTTACACTTGCATCGCATCTCATAAACTTGACAACACACTGTGTCCAATATTTTCACAAAGATAAAATAAGTCATATTTTTGGTTCATTTAATAGTTAAAACAAATGTACATTATTGCAAACAGTTGATAAAACATTGTCCTTTACAATTATAAAAGCTTTTTACAAAAATCTACTACTCTGCTTGCATGTCAGCAGACTGGGGTAGATCCTGCTGAAATCCTATGTATTGAATGAATAGAGAATCCTTTTGAATCTTGGCAAAAATCTTAGCCACACGATTATCAAATGTAATAGGAAAATTAATTCATACTGACCAAACTGGCTTCATGGAAGGTCGACAATCTTCAGACAATACAAGGAAATTGTTTAATGTTATTTACTATGCTAGAAGTCTCCCTTATCCCACAGCAGTATGTACTGTTGATGCGGAGAAGGCATTCCACCGCATAAACTGGTCATTTATGTTTTGCACATTACGTAAATTTGGATTTGGAGATAATTTTATACAATGGATTAAGAGGCTTTGTACAAGGCCCATGGCATCAGTCAAAACCAATAATCATCAGAGGTGGGACCAAGTCATTGCTTTGCGAGTCACAAGTAAGTCTCAAGTCTTTGCCCTCAAGTCTCGAGTCAAGTCCCGAGTCAAGACAGGCAAGTCCCGAGTCAAGTCCAAAATCAAGACTGGAAAGTCTCAAGTCAAGTCCCAAGTCCTGCATTTTGAGTTTCGAGTCCTTTCAAGTCCTTTTAACCACAGACCAATATATTTACACATATTGTGTATGCTTTTAAAACGCTGTATTTATTTATTAAAACAAGTGCATTTGAAATTGCAGGAAAAAAATAGTGCTGACATTGCACTTCATAATAGCACTATTAACCAGTCATTTTAAACATTTAACTCATTCCTTTACAGAATAAACACATTTGAAAAAACAAGTGCAACTGTACTTATTTGCACAAAAGTGTTAACATTGTATTTCCATGGCATATTGTATTGTAACTAGTTCCACAGCAGTTTCTATCCTGTTCTTACCTTATCTCATTGATCTCATCTCATACTGTATGTGTGTTTATGTGTGCGTACACATGAAAAACATAACAAATACATGAACAAAACAATGAACAGAGTTGTACTTTTTAGATGTCAGGGCCCTATGCAATATGTACACATATTCTTAATATAATATACATTTTAACTGACCTTTATTTGACTATGTTTGTCTTTTGGTAGGTGGCTAAAATACGCGGTGCTGCTGACCGCTGTCTAACGTTAAGTTACTGTGTGTGATACATTGACTAACGTAACGTTAAGTATAGGTACCTCATGCAACCCTGCTTAAAACAAATCACTTGACAAAAAGTATGAATAAGGTAGCAAAGTGCAGTGGACGCAACAGATTGCCGTGTTCGCAATGACGTTATAACCACAGACATCTTATAAGTAGACGCAGCATTGGCTGCTGTGATGCGAGAAATTCGTCTGCCATCTCGAAGTGGTGATGAGGAGCCGGCGAGCAGCCTAAACTAACAGTTGACCGGTAGGAAACAAAGATGCCGAGCTGGTGTTCAGCGTTTTTCTACTCAAATGAGCGGACTGTTGAAAATAGGAATCGGGGGATTACTTTTCACAAGTAAGATTTAACATTAACGTACTATTGGTTGTATTTTATGAAAATAATATTACCACAGAGTTGAGAAGGAGCAAAGATCTTCAATATTTGTATGTGAAAATCACAAAGAAATCTTCTGGGGGAGGATGACCCCCTACAGGGGTTTGGTTTACAAACTTTCAGCCCCACCTAAAACTAAATTCACCAGCCGCCACTGATGATGATGCATTCTCATTTTAGGCAAAATATAAGACAATACTTTCTTAACAGTATAATTGTAACCAGGAATAAGTCTTCAAGTAACAATATTCAAATACTAACATTGCTGGGTAAAACAGAATTTGGTTTTATTCTGAATCCAATGAAACAGATTGGTGGTTTTAGCTGATATAAAGACTTTCAGGTGTTTATATACCGGTATGTCTATGTTTAAGTATTTGGCAGATGCTTTTATCCAAAGCGACATACATAAAAAATACATATATAACAATCACTGTAAACATGATAATTTAAGGGAAGAATGTAATACAAAATATCAATACAAAGTGTCAAGACAGAATAAACTCTCTGCTGCTGCAGCAACAGAGATACGGTCTATAAGATGTATAGATATCTAATGTATTCATACATTGTTTATGTAGCATGTATATATAACCTAATCATATTGTTTCTTCAATTTAAAAATAGCTGACCGTTTTTTTCCCCTTCTCTGGGATTATATTCCCAGTTTTGATCTCGGACGTCTGGTCACTTATAGCATATAAGAATATTCTATTAATGTTAAGCAAACTATGAATAATAAAACACGCCAAAACATGTGTCCGTTATCATAGCTACACGTATGACAAAAAAGCATGTGAAAATCAGTGGTATTCAGTGAGGTAAAATGAATTAAATGCGCTGACAGTTCATTGCTCCTGCCAAATGAATTGCACTGAGTGGAGCGGATCACCACTCCAAGATGGCGGCCCCGCGTCTCGTCTGCGCCAGTAGGCAGTAGCCCTCGATGCTGCGTCTACTTATAAGATGTCTATGGTTATAACGTTAGCAGTGAGTTTACAGCCTCACTGATTTAACTACACAGCAAATAAAAGTCACGTTACTTAGCCAATAAACGTTATCTTACATTCAAAACTTACCCTTCTTTGTGCAACTTCAAATGTCGAACGAAGTTGGAAGTTGTTGCATCTCCGTCTGTAATATTCCACCTGCGTGATTTGCATATGGCAATTCGTTTTTTGTTGACCAAGTCGTATTTTTTATACCCGAAGGAAAACCAACTTTGGCATAATTGTTTCTCACTGCTGCGTTGTTTGACAACTCTTCTTCATTGGTTGTCCTGCAATTTGATTGGATGAATGCTGTGTGATGAAAACAGCGTGGATCTAATCTGATTGGCTGTTGTACTGAGAGCACACACGCTGACAGAAACAACACGCTGATAGACACAGACGAAGAAAATGAAAAATACGGAGCGCTCCCAAATAACTTTTTAAGCTTTGGGTTTTGGGGAAAGTAGCAAGTCATGTCAAGTCAAAAGGCTCAAGTCCAAGTGAAGTCACAAGTCATTGATGTTAAAGTCTAAGTCGAGTTGCAAGTCTCTTTACATCAGGGGTCACCAACCTTTTTGAAACCAAGGGCTACTTCTTGGGTACTGATTAATGCGAAGGGCTACCAGTTAGATACACACTTAAATAAATTGCCAGAAGTAGCCTATTTGCTCAATTTACCTTTAACTCTGTTATTATTAATAATTAATGATATTTATCTTTGTGGAAACACTGATCATCTTAATGATTTCTCACAATAAATATATATAGAAACAGATAAATATCAATATGCAACACTTTATTTTTATATTTTCTCTAAGTGCACATTTTTCAAATTGAACATTTTCAAATGATCACTTCTAAGACAGTCTTGTGAAATCACAATATCCCATTTTAACTAGCTAGCCACTAACATTTTTTAACAAATCATGAATTACTTTGCACCATGTTTGTACAAATAATAACTCATGTAAAATACAAAAGTAAACTCTCAAATTTTTAAATCATGTCACACTTTGAACTGGACACCAAATCTGTTATCTGTTTCTTTGTCAGTTAGTGGGAAGCCTGGCATTGCATGCTGTTAACTAGTGTGTTGTACTCTGGTGTGTAACTTGACACTGCAACTCTGAGTGAGTCTTGCAGATGTGCATCAGTGAGGCGTGTTCTGTGTTTGTTCTTGATGAAGTTCATGTCAGAAAAGGCTGATTCACAAAAATAAGATTTTTCCTCATTGTTTGCGGAACCTTCTTAATCTTTTGGACATATTTTCACAGCAATCTGGCCTTAAGCTTAATTATGATAAATGTAAAATGTTAAGGATCGGAAATCTAAAGGGAACGTCCTTTCGAATGGAATGCAAAGTGCCTGTTTTGTGGACAGATGGACCAGTTAACATACTTAGTGTTGTTGTCCCAGAAAATCTGGAAGATCTAGGCTCAGTAAATTATGATAATCGACTAAGAAAGCTGGACAAAATTATGCAATTATGGAAAGGGAAATCCCTAACCTTGTATGGTAAAATGTCTATTGCCAACTCGTTAATTATTCCTCAATTTATGTATTTGTTTTTGTCATCACCAGCTCCATCACAAAACTTTTTTAAGATTTATGAGCGGAGGGTCTTCGATTTTGTCTGGAACGGCAAACCAGAACAGATTAAAAGAAAGGTTTTGTACAAAGAGTATGAATATGGGGGCCTGAAACTTCTCAACCTTGAAGCTATGTGTCTGTCTTTAAAAGCATCAATTGTTCCAAAGATGTATTTAAACATTGAGTGGTACACAAATGTCCTGTAGGACAAAAAACATGTACTGTATCAAAATAAATTGTATCCTTTTTTACAAGTGATCCCCTCCCAGAGAGTCTGCTGGGAAACATGGCGGGGTTCATAAAGGAAACAATCCACTCATAGTGGTGTTTTCAATTTTATGTGCCAGAAAAAGGAGACGATATTTTGCAGCAGTTAATATGGATGAACTCTAATATTGTAATAGATGGAAAGCCTTTCTTTTGGAAAAATATGTTTGAAAGAGGAATCATTTTTGTCAATGATATTATCAATGAGAATGGTAAAATTATGAAGTATGATGAATTTAGAGCTATGTATGGTGATGCTTGCTCAAGCTTTTCATTTTATCAACTAACTGGAGTAATTGGGAAAAGATGGAAACAAATAATTAATTATGGAACTACTAAATTATTAGTTTGTAAACCTCTAATAAGAAATTCTAGTTGGCAAAAAGGAACTAAAATAAATAGAAAAATATATAATTTTTATTTAATAAATAAATCTTTGAAGGCTGCCTCATACAACACAAATGGAAAATGGGAGGACTTTTTTGACTGCCCGTTGCCATGGGATGCCATATTCAAACTAATCTATAAAACCACTATCGATGTGCAAAATCGTTATTTTCAAATTAAATTATTTATAACTTCTTACCCACAGGGAAAATGTTAAAATTATGGAATATGACAGAGTCAGATGATTGCCGATTTTGTTGTCAGGAGCCTGAATCACCCTGCATTTGTTTTGGTATTGTCATAGTGTGTCTTTGTTTTGGGTGGAAGTTGAAAAAATGTGTTTAAGGACTGGTTTGTTTATGAAGCTTAATGTGGTTTCTGTTATTTTAGGAGAGTTCATTGACAATCATGATTTAGTCAATTTAATTATAGTACTCGGTAAAATGTTTATTTTTAAGGCCAAAAACAGATATTCACTTAGTATTACTTTCTTTAAAACATTTATTCAGTATTTGAAAACGATAATGATGCCAAAAAACATTTAAAAAAAGATGAGAAGTCCTCAAAGGCTTATTTTGAAAGTATAATTATGTTTATAGATTATATGATATCTGTTGTTGTGTTCCCTAATTTGAGTGACCTGAACATAATCTGGACTGTACATAAATGCTTATTTTGAAAATGTAATTTTGTTTATAAATTATATGCAATCTGTTGTGTTCCCTAATTTTTTTCTGTGTACATGAATGAAGGTGTGTGTTGCTGAGTCTGACTTGGACATTATCTGGACTGGGCCTGGTTTAAAAAACCCTTTAAACAAATCTAATTTCATTGACAACCTGGTCTGTTGAAGATAATGCCCTTTTTTAAAATAAATAAAAAACATTTTCTTGGATAAAAAAGAAAGTAAAACAATATAAAAATAATTACATAAAAAATAGTAATTAAGGAAAATGTTAGTGGACCAGCAGCCTATACAATCATGTGTGCTTCAGGGACTGTGTCCCCTGCAGATGTGTTGTCTATGTTGTGGGAACCAGAATATTGGTAGCAGAAAGAAATAACCCCTTTTGTGTGAGTGGGTGTGGATGAGTGTGCATGGGGGAGGTTGTTTGGGTTGATGCACTGATTGAAAGTGTATCTTATGTTTTTTCTATGTAGATTTGATTTAAAAAAAAAAAAAAAAAAAAAATTTAATTTTTTTTTTTAATTTTTTTTTTTTTTTTTACAACAGGCCCGCGGGCGACTCATCTGGTCCTTACGGGCGACCTGGTGCCCGCGGGCACCGCGTTGGTGACCCCTGCTTTACATTTTGTCAAGTCGAGTCTAAAGTCATCAAATTCATGACTCGAGTCTGACTCGAGTCCAAGTCATGTGACTCGAGTCCACACCTCTGATAATCATATTTCAGAACCTTTTTTGTTAAAAAGAGGAGTAAAACCGGGATGTCCTGCATCTGGATTGTTATTTAATTTGGTTATTGAACCCTTAGCTGCAAAAATAAGAAGTGAAAATAATATTCATGGTATAAAAATTGGCTCTCAGTATAATAAGCTATCGATGTATTGTGACGACATAATTTTTTTTACCTGTCACATGTTAACTCCTGTCTTCTTTATATCAATAATGTCATCACTGAATATGACTGTTTATCAGGGTATAAAGTTAATTGGGACAAATGTGATATATTACCACTTAATAAACACTGGAAGAAATTACAAGTTCAGAACTCCAAAATTAAATTGTATTGCATTATTATGGTATTGTTGTGTATTGTTTTCAACAAAAAAAAAAAAAAAGTTTTTGAATCGAGAATCGTTTTGAATTGAAAAAAAAAATCGATTTTGAATCGAATCGTGGGACACCCAAAGAATCCCAGCCCTAATATATATATATATATATATATATACATATATGTACAGTATAAATATATACATATATATATATGTATATATATACATATATATTATGTATGTATGTATACTGTATATACAGTATATATATATATATATATATATATATATATATATATATATATATATATATATATATATATATATATATATATATATATGTATATGTATGTATAAATGTATATATATACATATATATACATGTATGTATAAATGTATATATATATACATATATATACATGTATGTATATATATATATATATATATACATATATATATATATAAATATATATATATATATGTATATATATATATATATATATATATATATATATATATATATATATATATATATATATATATATATGTATATATATATATAAATATATATATATATATAAATATATATATATATATATATATATATATATATATATATATATATATATATATATATATATATATACATATATATATATATATATATATATACACATATACATAGTCATGGTCAAAAGTTTACATACACTTGTAAAGAACATAATGTCATGGCTGTCTTGAGTTTCCAATAATTTCTACAACTCTTATTTTTTTGTGATAGAGTGATTGGAGCACATACTTGTTGGTCACAAAAAACATTCATGAAGTTTGGTTCTTTTATGAATTTATTATGAGTCTACTGAAAATGTGACCAAATGTGCTGGGTCAAAAGTATACATACAGCAATGTTAATATTTGCTTACATGTCGCTTGGCAAGTTTCACTGCAATAGGGCGCTTTTGGTAGCCATCAACAAGCTTCTGGTTGAGTCTTTGACCACTCCTCTTGACAAAATTGGTGCAGTTCAGCTAAATTTGTTTGGTTTTCTGACATGGACTTGTTTCTTCAGCATTGTCCACACGTTTAAGTCAGGACTTTGGGAAGGCCATTCTAAAACCTTAATTCTAGCCTGATTTAGTCATTCCTTTACCACTTTTGACGTGTGTTTGGGGTCATTGTCCTGTTGAAACACCCAACTGCGCCCAAGACCCAACCTCCGGGCTGATGATTTTAGGCTATCCTGAAGAATTTGGAGGTAATCCTCCTTTTTCATTGTTCCATTTAAAGCACCAGTTCCATTGGCAGCAAAACAGGCCCAGAGCATAATACTACCACCACCATGTTTGACGGTAGGTTTGGTGTTCCTGGAATTAAAGGCCTCACCTTTTCTCCTCCAAACATATTGCTGGGTATCGTGGCCAAACAGCTCAATTTTTGTTTCAAACAAGATGGCTGCCGCTCTACAGAATAAAGGACAGACCCAATGGACCCAAAAGTATGATGAAAAATGACTTGACATGATGAAAATCCTATGTAAATGTAAGAGCACAAAGTCAACATTCAGAACCCAAAACGTACATCGCAGAAACCCCTCGATGACCGCCCATCCGGGTCACAACCATCAGTGACATGCTTCTGCACCAGTCCATCACTTTGTGAAGCTGATGGAAACTGAGATGAAGGTGGCAGAGGACAAAAACAAAGATGAAGGGTGTGAGGAGCATCAGGAGGTGACAGGAAACACACACACACACACACACATGCGCACACACTGATGTCAAACATGAGCGGGCCTGAAGTAGAAGTGATGGATGACAAAAGGAGGCTTTAATAAATGTTGCCACTTGTAACAGAAAGCCAGGGAGTGTGTGCATGTGTAGAGATGCAAGAGAAAGTGTAGTGACATTAAACTGAAGCTCAGCTCATTCCCTGATCTTTTCACCCCAAAACCAAGCAAAGAATGGCTGTAATTCCATTTTTGGAATGTTCCAGCAAGAGCCCAGACCTAAATTCAACACCATCCCGTAAGAAGTTATTTGTTTTTTGCAAACGGCTTATAATAATTTTTTAAATACTTCCCCCGAAGCCAATTTGTTTTTTGTTTTTGTTTTAAAAAAACATGTAAACTGTTTTGAAAATATGTTGTTTTAATAGGTGTGTGTTTACCATCAATATTTACTGAACATGTGAGGTTGTTTAATGTGTTCACATTAGGAATGAGCATCCTATCAGTCAGGCTGATGTCATAAGCATTTTGTTATGTTGACACCATAACATATGTTAAAGATGTTTTAAGCATCTCCTTTCATTCCAGAATTGGAATACCTTTTACAAAACCCAAAACCAGTGAAGTTGGCACGTTGTGTAAATGGTAATTAACAGAATACAATGATTGGCAAATCCTTTTCAACTTATATTCAATTGAATAGACTGCAAAGACAAGATATTTAATGTTCAAACTGAGAAACATAATTTTTTTTTGTAAATAATAATTAACTTAGAATTTAATGGCAGCAACACAATGCAAAAAAGTGGGTACAGGGTCATTTTTACCACTGTTACATGGCCTTTTTTTTTTGACAACACTCAGTAAACGTTTGGGAACTGAGGAGACCAATTTTTGAAGCTTTTCAGGTGGAATTCTTTCCCATTCTTGCTTGATGTACAGCTTAAGTTGTTCAACAGTCCGGGGGTCTCCGTTGTGGTATTTTAGGCTTCATAATGCGCCACACATTTTCAATGGGAGACAGGTCTGGACTACAGGCAGGCCAGTCTAGTACCCGCACTCTTTTACTATGAAGCCACGCTGTTGTATCATGCGGCTTGGCATTGTCTTGCTGAAATAAGCAGGGGCGTCCATGGTAACATTGCTTGGATGGCAACATATGTTGCTCCAAAACCTGTATGTACCTTTCAGCATTAATGGTGCCTTCACAGATGTGTAAGTTACCCATGCCTTGGACACTAATACACCCCCATACCATCACAGATGCTGGCTTTTGAACTTTGCGCCTATACCAATCCGGGTGGTTATTTTCCTCTTTAGTCCGGAGGACTCAACATCCACTGTTTCCAAAAACAATTTGAAATGTGGACTCGTCAGACCACACAACACTTTTCCACTTTGCATCAGTCCATCTTAGATGAGCTCGTGCCCAGCGAAGCCAGTGGTGTTACTGGGTGTTGTTGATAAATGGCTTTCGCTTTGCATAGTAGAGTTTTAACTTGCACTTACAGATGTAGCTACGAACTGTAGTTACTGACAGTGTTTTTTTTAAATTCCTGAGTCCATGTGGTGAATGTATATATCGGTATCGGTTGATATCGGAATCGGTAATTAAGAGTTGGACAATATCGGAATATCGAATATCAGCAAAAAAGCCATTATTGGACATCTCTAGTCGTAAGTGCGTACAAATGTTTTCAATTACATTTTTCTCTAAGATTATATTCCTCCTCTTATGTTGAGAAGAATATTTTCAGATATTTTCAAAGCCGAAATGTCCTCCACTTGTGCTGCAGTTTTTCAGTCTTTTATTCTTATTTATTGGACATTGCATGGCACATTCCTAGGTAATGAAGCCAGAGGGTCCTCCCTAGGTGTCACACATAAAAGTAAATGAGTGTAATGGATGCCTAATATAAAACTCTTTATGCATCAATACAGGCCACTGCATCTTGGTTAATTATGTCATAGCTATAATCTCTTATTGTTCCCCAATTTGATTATATTCTAATAAGAGTTGTGTGATGGCAACATTGAATTGATGCTGACTCTAATTTATTGACACAATATTAGCAGCACTGCTCTACCTGTGGCTTTGTAGACCAGCTGTTCTTGAACGTTGTTGTTGTGTTTTTTATGTGGCCATGTTTAGTCCAGGTGGTCTGGCAGCAGGTGCCCAGGAGGTTCTGATCTCACAGGTCACAGCACACACAGGCAGAAACACACACAATCCATTCAGTATGTGTAAGTTTGATGAGTTCATCGAGCAGAAAACTCCATTCTCTTTTTAAAGAGTGTCCATGAAGACGACTCACACTACTGTTGGCTGATGAAACTAACATCACGATGAATCCATTTGGAAAACAAGTGAGTGGACGTTTGAATAATTCATGCATCGACTTCTTTTGCGGTTTGTTTATTTTCCCACTGTGAGTGTGTGTGTCTGTAGGTACTGTACGTTTCCATAGGAGGCGGTGCGGGCCATCCCAGGTGTGTTTGTGGCAGCAGCCTTTTGTGCAAATGGGCACGGTTGCAATAGAAAGTTGCAAAAATCTAAAACCTACACACTGGAAGTATGGGAAGGTTTGTAGCAAACAGTGTGTGTGTTGCACCGTCACACTTTAAAGGCCTACTGAAACCCACTACTACCGACCACGCAGTCTGATAGTTTATATATCAATGATGAAATCTTAACATTGCAACACATGCCAATACGGCCGGGTTAACTTATAAAGTGACATTTAAAATTTCCCGGGAAATATCCGGCTGAAACGTATGATGACGTATGAAACGTATGATGACGTATGCGCGTGACGAAGTCAGTTTAACGGAAGTTATGGTACCCCGTAGAATCCTATACAAAAAGCTCTGTTTTCATTTCATAATTCCACAGTATTCTGGACATCTTTTGCAATTTGTTTAATGAACAATGAAGGCTGCAAAGAAGACAGTTGTAGGTGGGATCGGTGTATTAGCAGCGGACTACAGCAACACAACCAGGAGGACTTTGTTGGAGAGCAGACGCGCTAGCCGCCGACCTCACCTTGACTTCCTACGTCTCCGGGCCGCCAAACGCATCGGGTGAAGTCCTTCGTCCTTCCGCCGATCGCTGGAACGCAGGTGAGCACGGGTGTTGATGAGCAGATGAGGCCTGGCTGGCGTAGGTGGAGAGCTAATGTTTTTAGCATAGCTCTGTGCGGTCCGGTTGCTAAGTTAGCTTCAATGGCGTCGTTAGCACAGCATTGTTAACCTTCGCCAGCCTGGAAAGCATTAACCGTGTATTTACATGTCCACGGTTTAATAGTATTGTTGATTTTCTATCTATCCTTCCAGTCAGGGGTTTATTTTTTTTGTTTCTATATGCAGTTAAAGCACGATGCTATCACGTTAGCTCATAGCTAAAGCGTTTCGCCGATGTATTGTCGTGGAGATAAAAGGCACTGTATGTCCATTTCGCGTTCTCGACTCTCATTTTCAAGAGGATATGGTATCCGAGGTGGTTTAAAATACAAATGCGTGATCCACAATAGAAAAAGGAGAAAGTGTGGAATCCAATGAGTCAGCTTGTACCTAAGTTACGGTCAGAGCGAAAAAAAAAAATGTATTTCACTGCATTCTAGTCCGTCACTCTAACGTTCCTCGTCCACGAATCTTTCATCCTCGCTCAAATTAATGGGGTAATGGTCCGAATCGCTCTAGCTGCGTTGAAAACAATAGGAAAATATGAGGGAGTGAACAACTGACAACGTCACGCTACTTCCGGTAGGGGCGAGGTTTTTTTTTATCAGAGACCAAAAGTTGCGAACTTTATCGATGTTGTCCTATACTAAATCCTTTCAGCAAAAATATGGCAATATCGCAAAATGATCAAGTATGACACATAGAATGGATCTGCTATTCCCGTTTAAATAAAAAAAAATCATTTCAGTAGGCCTTTAATGGAGAGAAATCTGTGTCTGTTTATGCCGCCAAACAAAAACAAAAAAATAGATTTGCAACAAAAAAGATGGATTTACATAAAAAATAAAAATAAATAAAAAACGATTTGCAATCATTACAAAACTACGGAGCCCCTAAAGGGACATGGGGGAAAAAAAAAAATTTATTACACAAAAATGTTTATAATTTTTTTTTTTTCAGACATGTATCTCGTGCGCACGAGAAACTATCTTGTGCACACGAGATACATGTCTAAAAAAAAAAAAATAATAATAATTTATTTTAAAAAAATTCTTTTAGACATGTATCTCGTGCGCACGAGAAAGTTTCTTCTGCGCACGAGATACATGTCTAAAAAAATGAATAAAAATAATAATAATTTTAAAAAAAAATTTTTTTATAACTTTATAAAAAGTTTCTCGTGCGCACAAGATAGTTTCTCGTGCGCACGAGATACATGTCTAAAAAGAAAATTATCAAAAAATGTTTAAGTTACAAATATTTATTTTATGGTCAAAAATTTTTATTTTTTGGTTTGCAAAAAATGTTGGGGGGCTGAAAATATTTGTTTTTGGTTACAATTTGCAAATGTATATATTTTTTTGGTTGGATAAAAACACATCTTTCTCTTTCTCTCCATACTTTTTCTGCTACCGGTGATACAAACACAAACCTTCTTACACTACTTTTTTTTTACACTTTGAATTCTGTGGCTTATTAGACGTAGCAGCTGATTTATGGATTTTTCTTTGCTGGCGACCATCATAAAAATAATATTATAAAAAAATAAAATAAAATCAAAAGACAGCGTCTTGTTGTTTGTGCTATGCCGCCATCTTTTCGACGAGTTCACTTATTGCAGGTGCTGCAGTGTTCTGCTTTTTTTTCCCCCGTGCAGTTCAGTCATCGAGCCATCCATAGCGTTTATACTTGTGTGGATTCTTCATTCATCACTCCAAGCAACGTTTGTACGTTTTACAGTGTACCTAAAACTGTTAATACCTACTAAACCATCACATGTGTGATGTTTGAAGGAGTGTTGTCATGCATATTTGTACATGCTATCGTGACGTAATGAAGCTAGCGTCGTTAGCATGAGCTGATATGCTAAAACATTTACGAGTGTCTGTTTTGGTATTATAAACTTACAACGGCATTCTTTTTGTATTGTTTCAGTTTCACAAATTCCTCAGTAAATTCACCAAAACGTCACCGTGGAGTTATTGAGTCTGTTTAGCTGATTAAAGAGCTAGTCTCTGCAGCTAGTGGGTCCATGACAAAGACTTCCGTTTTGTTTGATGAGACGTTTTACTGCAGTGTTACAGACACCGTTTGGAAACAATTAAGGTATGTAAATAAACGTTTACATAATCTTACTGTGTAAATAACAAATTTCACAACCTATACGTATAACTGCGACTTATAGCCCGCTGCGGCTAATATATGAAAAAAAAATTATTCTAATAAAAATGTAGTGGGTGAAGCTCCCGGTGCGCTCTATGACCTTAAAGACGCAGACCTAAAAACGCTGGTCGGGGTGAAGGTTTTTAAAACTCTATATTCATTGTGTACGTGTGGACGGCTTTAACGGAGAGTTGCCGCTTTGTCCCCCGTCTGATGACGTCACAACTAGGGATGTCCGATAATGGCTTTTTGGCGATATCCGATATTGTCCAACTCTTTAATTACTGATACCGATATATACAGTCGTGCAATTAACACATTATTATGCCTAATTTGGACAACCAGGTATGGTGAAGATAAGGTCCTTTTTAAAAATTAATAAAATAAAATAAGATAAATAAATAAAAAACATTTTCTTGAATAAAAAATAAAGTAAAACAATATAAAAACAGTTACATAGAAACTAGTAATTAATGAAAATGAGTAAAATTTACTGTTAAAGGTTAGTACTATTAGTGGACCAGCAGCACGCACAATCATGTGTGCTTACGGACTGTATCCCTTGCAGACTGTATTGATATATATTGATATATAATGTAGGAACCAGAATATTAATAACAGAAAGAAACAACCCTTTTGTGTGAATGAGTGTGAATGAGTGTAAATGGGGGAGGGGGGTTTTTTGGGTTGGTGCACTAATTGTAAGTGTATCTTGTGTTTTTTATGTTGATTTAATAAAAAAATTAATAAAAAATAAATTTAAAAAACGATACCGATCATAAAAAAAACGATACCGATAATTTCCGATATCACATTTTAAAGCATTTATCGGGCAATAATATCGGACATCTCTAGTCACAACCATTTCCACCCTTGAAAAGTACAATGGCAAACAACGCTGACATGCAGGCTTTAACCCTACTGAAAGGATCTACAGTAGGGAAGGGATTCATACGGCCCCATTTCTGGGCAGATCTCGCGTGAGAGGAAGATCAGTCATTTTGCAATGCAGCCGGCTGAAAACAATGGAAAGCGCCACTCTACATAGCAACTGACAATGTGGTCAAAGTTGGAATTGCCACAAAACACATTTTAAAATATTCAACACTCTACTGCCATCAAGCGGCTAAAGTGGGAAGTGCACCCCCAAGTCCCCTTTCGACTGTATTGTATTTTTAAACGTAAATACAGTGCTACTTGCGCTCTACGTTGAAAAAAGGCATCTTTGTCTTACTGTGACCTGCTATGTTTGCTACAGTCTAATCAGCTAAAACTGTGTATATGTTTGCACAGGGAAAGACATCATGTTTGATGATGCACACGTGCGGACGGAGATGTTTTAACACCTTCTGAATGTATCCATGTTTGTGTGGACATGGCCTTAGTCGTAACCGGAGAGATGAGATGTGTGCTGAAAACCGACATTATGTAAGAAGTCTGCCCCAGTAAATGTGTGCGGCGGGGGTCTCGTCGGGAGCTGTAGCAACACACTCTGCACACATCGCCGCAGCAACCACACTGGGGAGGATGCGGCATGATGCAAGACGTGTTTATGCAGCGGCACATGTGGCCCACATTGTTGTGTCACACATTCCTGGTCCCTCCCCTGCACGCCATCTAAGGGCAAGGGCCGGGCGTCTCTCTCAGCCTGCTGCAGCCAGCACAGGTGTGGCTGGTTCCAATCAGCCCAGCTGCTCCACATCCCAGCCATCAGAGAGCAGCCTACATAAACCGCTGAGAGCCGGCGCCCGACGCTTGAACGTTGACTCCTGTGGTCAGTATAGACAGCATTTAGAATTACAGTTATCTAGTAGTATTCTGCTCCCTCCTCCACAAACCCAGTGTCTCCCACGCCTCGCCGCCTCCCCGGGATCCCTCCGCTCCTCCGTAAAGTTTCATTAAACTCTGTTATACTTTATTACTGCCTCCGTTGTCTTTGTCCTTGAGGGTCCCTGGTACATTTGGTTCAACAGCTCTGGTCGAGCCTAACAGAACGTTCAAGCCAAAATGAACCAAACCGGGTCCTCAGGGACAGAGGGACAGAAGAACCCTGAATTACGAGAGCTTGTGTTTGGCCAGGCCACACAACTGTCCACTTTGCATGAAGAATTGAACAAAGCTTTTCCCACTGTTCAATCCCAAATTGCTGTGCTTGAGAAGACTTCACAAACTACTGTTGGTAATGTGGCTGCTCTGTCTGGCCAAGTGAATGACATTTCTGGAGTCTTGCTCGGCATACAGAAGACCCTGGAGGTCCTTACAGCACATGTTTCAGCTGAATCTAACTCTGCTTCAAGTTCTTCAAACCAGCCTGTTAACCCCGTCCTCCCCAGCACACAGCAGCCTCAGTCTGAGCCTGGCTTAGTCAGTCCTAGGCCATTTAATGGTGATTTTGGTCATTGCAGGGGCTTCCTGGCACAGTGTGAGTTACTTTTTACTCATCAGCCATCCAAATATACTTCTGATGGTTCGAAGATTGCTCTCATCATGTCCCTCCTGGTCGACGACGCTCTTAATTGGGCTATTGCAGCAGTAGAGAACAACCCTGTCTTTGCCACTAACTACTCTCAGTTTAAGAGTGAGTTTCAAGCTGTGTTTAACCACCCTACTGACGGACAAGATGCTTCCAGCCGTTTGCTAGTTATTCGCCAAGGGTCACGTTCTGTGGCTCAGTATACTTTGGAGTTCCGGATCCTTGCTGCTGAAAGCCAGTGGAACGACCACGCCCTTCTTAGTGTCTACCGCAAGGGGCTGAGTGATTCTATTAAAGATCTTTTGGTCCGTGACAGCCCACAGACTCTTAATGAGCTCATATCCCTGGCCCTTAAGATGGGAACACGACTTCAGGAGCGCCATGCGGACCGAGCCCAACGAAGCTCTCCTCCTCCTGGGTCCAGTCGCTTTGCTTCAGTGACCCGCACTTCACCATCTCCTCGCTCCACTCCACAACCTCGACTGCTTATGCTCCCCCCTGCTCCCTCTTCACCCGGGCCTGCCGAGCCCATGGAGATCGGCCGGTCCCGGCTGACACTAGCTGAGAGGGAACAAAGGCTCACCAACCAGCTGTGTCTTTACTGTGGTGAGCCAGGACATTTCATCAAGGTCTGCCCGATCCGCCCAAAAGACCCAGCTCGCCGGTAGGGGCTATACTGGTGAGCCAAACAACTCTTCCCCAGCCCAAGAATCATTCCAACCGACTTTTCCCTGCAACCTTGACCTGGAATGAAGAGACACTGTCTGTTAGTGCCCTCATTGACTCCGGTGCAGACGAGTGCCTCATGGACATCTCTTTGGCTCACCAGGCGGGCATTCCTTTAGTTCCTTTAGATCGCACACTGTCTCCCCAGGCGATCGACGGACACTCCATGGGAACTATATCCTTTTCCACAGAACCCCTCACACTCACTCTGTCTGGAAATCACTCTGAAACCATCCGCTTTTTTGTTCTACACGCCCCAACAGCGCCCCTGGTGTTGGGTAGACCTTGGTTGGAGAGGCATGAACCTCACATCTCCTGGGCCTCTGGTCGTATTTTGGGCTGGAGCACCGCATGCCATGCAACCTGTCTGCGCTCCGCCCTGTCCCCTTCAATCAGACCCAAACCCATGTCCTCTCCCCCCGACATCACTGGTGTTCCACCTGTTTATCATGACCTTGCCTTGGTATTCAGTAAGGATAAAGCACTCTCACTTCCTCCGCACCGACCCTATGATATTGGCATTGACCTCCTGCCTGGGGCTCCCTATCCTAAGTCGCATCTCTACAACATCTCCCTACCAGAGAAGGAGTCGATGCACAACTACATTGCGGAGTCCCTGCTCTCTGGCATCATCAGGCCGTCGTCCTCGCCTCTGGGGGCAGGCTTCTTCTTTGTAGACAAGAAGGATGGTGGTCTGAGACCTTGCATTGACTATCGTGGTCTCAATGACATCACAGTGAAGAATAAGTATCCACTTCCCCTTATTAGTTCCACTCTTGAGCCACTCACTCATGCCCGAGTGTTCACTAAGCTTGATCTCCGCAATGCCTACCACCTAGTTCGGATCAGAGACGGTGACGAGTGGAAGACGGCCTTCAACACCCACCTTGGCCATTTTGAGTACCTTGTGATGCCTTTTGGGCTTTCCAATGCCCCGGCGGTGTTTCAAGCCCTCGTGAATGATGTGCTACGAGATATGCTAAACATCTTTGTGGTGGTGTATTTGGATGACATCCTTATCTTCTCCAGGTCTGTGGAGGAACACCACCAGCATGTCCGCCTTGTTCTCCAGCGGTTGTTGGAGAACCGCCTGTTCGTCAAGGCTGAGAAGTGTGTCTTCCACTCTGACTCTGTGACATACCTTGGCAACGTTGTGGAAGATGGACAGATGCGTGCGGATCCTGCCAAGGTCAAAGCCGTGGAGGAGTGGCCACGTCCTACTAACCGGACTCAGCTCAGACGATTCCTGGGTTTCGCCGGTTTTCTACGCCGGTTTATCAAGGGTTACAGTCAGATCGCTGCCCCCCTTAATGCTCTAACCTCCGTTTCGCGTCCTTTTTCCTGGACGTCTCGAGCCGAGACAGCCTTTTCCAAGCTCAAGAGTCTGTTCTCCACAGCACCCGTGCTAATCCACCCTGACTCGACAAGACAGTTCATTGTCGAGGTGGACGCTTCTGACACAGGCATCGGAGCCGTCCTTTCCCAGAGGTCCGAAGAGGATCAGAAGATTCATCCGTGCGCCTATTTCTCCAGGAGCTACGACCCCGGAGAGAGGAACTACGACGTGGGAAACAAGGAGCTGTTGGCGGTCCACGACGCTCTGAAGGAATGGAGACACTGGTTGGAGGGAGCGAAGCTGCCGTTCATCGTGTGGTCAGACCACAAGAATCTGACCTACTTGAAGACGGCGAAGAGGCTTAACTCCAGGCAGGCCCGCTGGGCCTTATTCTTCAGCCGGTTTGATTTCACCCTCACCTACCGCCCAGGTTCCAAGAACGTCAGAGCGGACGCTCTCTCTCGTCAGTTCTCTAACGAAGATCCTGCTGTCCAGGAGGAATCGGATTCCGACACCATCCTGCCCCCTGCCCGGGTGGTAGGTGTAGTCACGTGGGCCATCGACGCTGTGGTGAGGCAGGCCTTAGAGAACCAGCCCGACCCTGGCAACGGCCCTCAGAACAGACAGTTTGTTCCTGATGCCGTCCGTACACCGGTATTGGAGTGGGGGCACTCCAGCCGTGTTGCCTGTCACCCTGGAGAGCGCAGGACAGCTTCGTTCATTGCTCAGAGGTTCTGGTGGCCAACCCTCAAGAAGGATGTCAGGGAATTTGTGGCCGCCTGCACCGTCTGCGCCCGTAGTAAGGCTTCACACAGGCCTCCTGCAGGCCTGCTACAACCCCTTCCTATTCCGAGTCGGCCTTGGTCTCACATAGGTATGGACTTCGTTACTGGGCTTCCTGTGTCCCAGGGCTGTGACACCATTCTGACGGTGGTCGACCGATTCTCTAAAGCAGTTCATTTTGTCCCTCTCCCCAAACTCCCGTCTGCTGCTGAGACGGCTGACCTCCTAACCCTCCATGTTGTCCGCCCCCACGGCATTCCTTCGGACATCGTGTCAGACCGTGGTCCCCAGTTCATCTCCAAGGTGTGGAAGGCCTTTTGCAAGGGTATTGGAGCCACGGCCAGCCTCTCCTCTGGATACCATCCACAATCCAATGGGCAGACGGAGCGCGCTAACCAGACAGTTGAGGAGACTCTTCGCTGTGTTGCCTCCAGCAACCCCTCTTCTTGGGCTAAGTACTTACCCTGGGTGGAATATTCCCTCAACACCATGGAGAGCTCTGCCACCGGCATGTCACCCTTTCAATGCTCGCTGGGTTACCAACCCCCTCTGTTTCCCGAACAGGAAGTGGAGGTAGCAGTTCCCTCCACCGAAGCCCACCTCCGCCGGTGTCGACGCATCTGGGAGGCTGCCCGCGCTGCGTTACTCCGTGCCTCTGCACGTACCCAGCGTGGTGCCAACCGCCGGAGGGTGCGTGCACCTGACTATCAGCCTGGTCAGAAGGTCTGGCTATTGGCCCGGGACCTGCCCCTGCAGACGTCCCAGACTTCAACCCGCAAGTTGGATCCTCGTTATGTCGGACCCTACACTGTGGACAGTGTTATCAACCCCGTTGCAGTTCGTCTGAATCTCCCTCCTGCTCTTAAGGTTCACCCGGTGTTCCACGTGTCCCAGATTAAGGCCGTGACCACTAGTGCCTTGTCTCCCCCTACCTCCGCCCCTCCACCCCCCCGAGTCCTGGCTGGTGGTGATCCTGTTTGGACGGTTCGGAAGCTGCTCGCCGTCCGCCGCCGTGGGAAAGGATTCCAGTACCTGGTGGACTGGGAGGGCTTCGGCCCTGAAGACCGTAGCTGGGTGCCCCGTTCCTACCTGGCTGACCCCTCCCTGCTGGACGATTTCTATCGGGACAATCCAGGTGCCCTAGGACAGTCGTCCGGTGCCTCCCCTAAGGGGGGGGGTACTGTTGTGTCACACATTCCTGGTCCCTCCCCTGCACGCCATCTAAGGGCAAGGGCCGGGCGTCTCTCTCAGCCTGCTGCAGCCAGCACAGGTGTGGCTGGTTCCAATCAGCCCAGCTGCTCCACATCCCAGCCATCAGAGAGCAGCCTACATAAACCGCTGAGAGCCGGCGCCCGACGCTTGAACGTTGACTCCTGTGGTCAGTATAGACAGCATTTAGAATTACAGTTATCTAGTAGTATTCTGCTCCCTCCTCCACAAACCCAGTGTCTCCCACGCCTCGCCGCCTCCCCGGGATCCCTCCGCTCCTCCGTAAAGTTTCATTAAACTCTGTTATACTTTATTACTGCCTCCGTTGTCTTTGTCCTTGAGGGTCCCTGGTACATTTGGTTCAACAGCTCTGGTCGAGCCTAACACACATAGCCGCTACGCTCTCACTTGGCAGTGGATAGCGTCTTAGTGGAAGAGGTGAAGATGACAACAACACAAACTTGTTGCAGCACGACAGACGGACACACACTTCCACACAAATCCATCTGGGAAAGAGTCAACAGAAACTGTTTGTTTTTTTTCCGAAAAGGGCCATCTCTTTTAAAACCAACGTTAATAGTGATTGGTTCATGAGGAGCCAATCAGCACGACATAAGCAAAACTAGCCATCTCTCGCACATTTACATAAGGAAAATGGGTGAATAAGGATTTTTTTTGTTGACATATTTTTTCTCCATTTGTGCATATTTTTCTATTTCTGTTTTCATACAATACTTTATACTTTTATTTAACAGGGCTCCTGCAGTAATTTAGTTGGATGTTTTAAAACCGATGACAAACAAGCTTTCGTAAACAGTGCATCCGCAAAGTGTTGACATTGGTATCATCCGATGTTTTGCCGAGCTCGTTCTGTGGCGTTAAGTGGCGTTGAAACTAGACTAGTACCACACAGCGCACAAGAGAGTAACGACAGGGTTTCCCACACATTTATTTATTTGTGGCGGCCCGCCACGAAAGAATTACGTCCGCCATAAATAAATTTAAAAAAATTAAAAATAAAAATTTTAATTTTTTTTTGTTGTTGTCCTCTCCAGCTTCTCAGGCAAATCATATAGTTGATGTAGATGCCCATATCGGCTGTTCAGATTTACTTTACAAAAGAGAAGTGTAGGATGCTTCTCTTGTTGCCTTATTTGTATTTGACTTTATTAAATGTATTTATATTAGAAACACAACATGTGTGTATAACAAAGGGTGCAAAGTCTGCAGGCAGTAGGAAACACATGGTTAAGTGTAGGGAGTAAAACTGATGGCAGTCTAAAGTTCAAGATTTTCGGAGCTCTTTCTTCAGTGGATCAGATGTTTGATGAAGCTCTGTGTCTATCTACCACCACTACTGTTTTCTGTTTATTTGTTACTGACTGTGGCAGGACACCTCTGCCTCTGTTTCACTTTATGTTGCTGGTAAATAATATGGTTGTAGTAGTAGGCTAAAGTAAAATTATTTAGTATGCACTAATTAAAGGGGCAGAGCTTTGAGACATTTTAGCTTTTATATTTTATAAGATATATTTTTTGTAAGAACCACAATTAATAAATATATTTCAGTGAATAACTTATTGTTCAAATCTGTATATAAATATGTACATAAAGTGTTGTAATTATATTGTAAAATGGATGGATGGATGGATGTTTAAAACAAAACTGTTATTATTAATTAGTAGTATACATTTTTTGAGCCTTTTTAGAGAAAATCTAATTATTGTAGTAAATTATGCAAATTACTCCATGATGTCATTGTGACCACGCCCATAGCCACGCCCCCACCGCCACAAGTATCTTGGCAGTTTATGGGAAACACTGAACGAGGTCCCGTTGATGCTGGGTTTGATGAAGCAACACAACTGAAGATGAAGCGGTCACGATGGCGAGAGGATGGATGAAGTGCTGAGAAGTCCGAGTTGTGGTCCTTATCTCAGCCCGGCACCTTGGCCGGTGGGCGCTCATCTCACACTCCGACAGCGGCGACTAAATCGCTCATTTTTAATTGACCCCACTTTTCTTTTATTCCCGCTCGCTCAACGCAAAGTCTTTTTGGCGCCGGGCCCGCTTGCAGATTGAGTCATGAATCCATTGACAGCAGATCTTTTTCTGCTGCCGCCCACAGAACCAGGTTCAAATTAGCTCCCAAAGAGAATAACGAGCAATTGGAGGGACGTGCGGTAATAAATTGGCCGTGACCGCTGACAGGTCGTCTTGGTGAGAGCGGGCCGACCTGGACCCGGAGAGCGTTGAAGAAGATGAGTAATAAAAGGTCACACAGACCATGGAAGATTATTAGCAATATCTTTCAAAAGACGACAGAACCTTTACAGGTGTTCCGACAACTTTTACATTCCGTCGATCTTATTTTCTCAAAGAAACATCCGTCAAACACTGCCGCTACATTCGGGGAAAGTGAGACTTTTCAAGCCCTAGCGAGTAAACTCAAAGATATTTAGTGACGCAACAAAGCGCAAAGTGTTTCTCTCAGCATAAAGAGACACGCTCGTACCTCGGGTCGCACAGTCCGCCATTAATTCAATGATTCCTTTTCATGAGACGCCGCCAGGTCGCTGTAGTGTGGGATGAAGCGGTAGTATCTCTCCTGGGCTAATGGCAGGATTATCACTTCTTCTGTCGTGTGTCTTTAGACTTGCAGCTCCATTGAGCAACGGAGCACGGTCAACGACATGATAAGTAGCACAAATTAATTCCTCATTAGAAATTAAACTGCATAACACCTCGACGCTGGATTGAGGATTACAACTTCCATCTTGTCTGTTGTGCACATCTCGGCGACTTATGCATATTTTGTGAATATACAATATGGCATATTATGGGTAAATATTTTGAGTATTTTAATGTGATATACAGGCTATAGCATAGTTTAACAATAGAAGATCATATTTCCTGTATATTATATACTCTCAAACGTATGCAATGATTCAGTCACTATGTAAAATAGAGGTTTTGAGCATGCATTCGATAAAACTGGGGTGTCAAACTCCTTTTAGCTCAGAGGCCATATGGAGGAAAATCTATTCCAAAGAGGGCCGGACTGGTAAAATCCATCCATCCATCCATCCACTTCCGCTTATCCGAAGTCGGGTCGCGGGTGCAGCAGCCTAAGCAGAGAATCCCAGACTTCCCTATTCCTAGCTACTTCATTCATCTTTTCCCGGGGGATCCAAGGGCGTTCTCAGGCCAAGTGGGAGACATAGTTTCTCCACCGTGTCCTGGGTCGTCCCCGTGGTCTCCTACCGGTCGGATGTACTCTAAACAATTCGCCAGGAAAGCGTTCGGGGCCATTCTGGCCAGATGCCCGAACCACCTCATCTGGCTCTTCTCCATGTGGAGGAGCAGCGGTTTTACTTTGAGCTCCTCCCAAATGACAGAGCTTCTCACCCTATCTCTAAGTAGAGCCCCGCCACCCGACGGAGAAAACTCATTTCGGCCATTCGTAGCCGTGATCTTGTCTTTTCGGCTCAGCTCCTTTTTCACCATGACCGACCGATGCAGTGTCCGCATCACGGCAGACGCCGCACCGATCCGCCTGTCGATATCACAATCCACTCTTCCTTCACTCCTGAACAGTAAAACTGGTAAATTCATGACATAATAACTTAAAAATGAAGACAACTTCAGATTGTTTTATTTGTCTTAAAATACAACAAACACACTCTAAAAATGTACATATTTTTAAAAAATCCTCTTGACACAACACTTCAAGTTAGTTGAAAATCCTGTGGAAAAATTGGTGCAGTTTCAACAACACAAGGAATAACACAAATAAATAAATTTAAAAAACTTTGTCTAAGTATTAGCTACCTCATTTGTCATTTTCACATATTAATTTTGCACTAAAAAAAATAGTAAAAAAGGAGGTAAAAACTATTTAAGAGGGTTGAGTTATACTCTGCGTCAACTTTTCTCTTTTTTGACAGACATTTTGGAAAAATGAGGGTGACAAAGCACGATGTGTTCAAAGCAGAAGACGTGAAACGGCTATGAAATGAAGCTTTAAGTTTTACGTTTCATTTGGGTGGAGGGGGAGGAGCTATAGCCACGCTTTACTGTGTGCAGTGCCTCTTGCTTGGCATACTGGCCTGGCCCCGTTATAAACAGTTTACTTGCCTTACAGAACTGCTATTGCGACATCCAGTGGACACATTTAGAACAGCAGTTTCGTTAACAAAATTTGCAGCTCATTTTTATAATTAGAAAACTCATCTTGTGGGCCGCGGGCCGGATTAAAGCTGTTTAAAAAAAAATAGAGATGATGATCACGGTCACAGAAAAGCTGGAGTTGATCCCAGCATATGTGAGGCTCAACAGCAAAGACAGTGAGACTAATCCTTGGCTTTAAATAAAGCCCACAAATTGTGTTGAAAACGATGTTGGCGGTTAGCGGAACTGAGCCAGGGAATGACTCAATCCTCTAATTGTAAAAACTTCTCACTCTGGAGTCTTCACACTAGACTTGCTTCTTTCTTTTACCAGCTCAAATTCTAAGGGGAATCATCCAAAACTCATTCTGATATTCTCCCAAACATCGTTGCTAGCTAATGTTTTCCTTGGTGTTTACTATATGACAGTGTTTCTTAACCATCGTTCTGTTTCTCAGCTGTGGTCCGTATGGACTGCAGCGGTACTCAGTTGTAATACACTTTTCCACCACTTGTGGCAGTAATGACAATATCAAACAAACAAATGAAGTCTGGCGCTAAAGTGGAGTGGGGAATATGGCAAAAGGAGGATGAAGTGAACATGAGTTAGTACATTCACAGTGACAGATTAGTTCCAGGGTTATTTCAAAGCAACAGGAGTGACAGCCTGGGGTTAGAAACTATTCTTATGACGGGTTGTTTTGGCGTACAATGATTTGTAACGCCTGCTAGAGGGGTATGAACAGTTTGTGATCAGGGTGTGAGGGGTGATGCTACCTTCCCATTTCCTGACCCTGGCCCGGTATAAGTCCTGAATGGGGGGGGAAAGGTCGACCCCGATGATCTTTTCTGCAAACCTGATTGTCTGTGGCAGTCATTTTTAAACACTTCTTTATGTTTCATTTGTCAATTTTATGATACAAACTCACTCATGTTACTCAAACGAGTCATCTTGGACTTAAAAACTTTATCCAAGAAATACACAAAGTTGCCTGAAATGGGCCAATATACATTTAAGGGGTATGTGTATTATTAGAGTTGAAAAAAGATGGACATTTTAAGTTTATTTTGAGAGAGTTAAAACAGGCAAAGGCACAAATTCGGTGGAATGGCCCATATGTAGAGATGGGTATTGAATTCTGTACTTTTTACGAATTGTGTTGGTACTAAGTACCAGGTATCGATTCACATAAAATCATATTTCGATACTTTTGTTTAGGGCTGCGGATCTTTGGGTGCCCCACGATTCGATTCAATATCGATTCTTGGGGTCACGGATTCGATTCAAAATCGATTTTTTTCGATTCAACGCGATTCTCGATTCAAAAACTGTATTTTCCCGATTCAAAAGGATTCTCTATTCATTCAATACATAGGATTTCAGCAGGATCTACCCCAGTCTGCTGACATGCAAGCAGAGTAGTAGATTTTTGTAAAAACTTTTATAATTGTAAAGGACAATGTTTTATCAACTGATTGCAATAATGTAAATTTGTTTTAACTATTAAATGAACCAAAAATATGACTTATTTTATCTTTGTGAAAATATTGGACACAGTGTGTTGTCAAGCTTATGAGATGCGATGCAAGTGTAAGCCACTCTGACACTATTGTTCTTTTTTTATTTATTTTTTATAAATGTCTAATGATAATGTCAATGAGGGATTTGTAATCACTGCTATGTTGAAATTGTAACTAATATTGATACTGTTGTTGATAATATTCATTTTTGTTTCACTACTTTTGGTTCGTTCTTTGTCGTATTTGTGTCTCCTCTCAATTGCTCTGTTCATTGCAGTTCTGAGTGTTGCTGGGTCGGGTTTGGTTTTGGAATTGGATTGCATTGTTATGGTATTGCTGTGTATTGTTTTGTTGGATTGATTAATTAAAATGTTTTACTTTTTTTATTAATACATAAATAAAAAATAAAAAAAATAAAAAAAAAAAAATTAAAAAAAAACATTTTAAAAAATAAATAAATAAATAATCGATTTTTTAAAAATGAGAATCGATTCTGAATCGCACAACGTGAGAATCGCGATTCGAATTCGAATCGATTTCCCCCCACACCCCTACTTTTGTTGCACGCAACATCATATCCGGTTGCAAACTCGGACAGCTCAAACAAGCACTCAGAGCGGACTCAGTCGGACCGCCTCTCGTTAATGTTGCAATTTTCCACGCCAACAAAGCAAGTATGCCTGATAGAAAACACTCAAACATAAAAAAGGCTCCAATTTTCAAAATGTGCGAGCCCGATGCTAATTTACATTGGATTTGCCATAGACATGCTACTGATTCGCACTTTCGATTTTATCTACCTCTAAATTTGGTAATGAAAGGAAAAAAGATGCACGTTACATTCAATGTAATAAGTACAATACTTTCAGTATAAACACTTTTAGGGCACAACAAAAGATGAGATTCTACTTAATGGTAAGAAAAGTAGGAAAACCTATACAACAAAATGACAGCACAGTTATCAGCTCACTGTTAAATTAAAACAATGATTTTATTACCACATGAACACACACAGTAGGACCGATAACTGGCACCACTGAGTACCGGTATCGGTTCCCAGGTACCGGGAATTAGTACCATATCGATACAAATTTACCCGTAAGTTAAGCTATCTGAACAGAACATCTTAGCTTTGTGTTTGAAGTTACAAATGTGTGTAATATCTTGTAATGTATTGCGTTAATAATTCATTAATTGTATTTTTACAATATGCTGAGGGCCAATAAAAAAAATAAAAAAAAGAGTTCCATTTGGGCCACACTTTCAACATCCTTGCATCATACCCTTGTCCTCCGTGATGGAGAAGCAGACATTCCCTGAAAACGCCAACTGTTGTCAGTGATGTGTGAAAGTCGTCTCTAAGGATTCATCTCGCTTCAGCTGGGCCAAATAATGTGCGGCGATAAAAAAGAGCATCTGTCGCCACGCCTGGACGCTTCATGGCCTTGTGGTTAACATATCTGGATGCTGTCCTCCCAGCTGGATGAGCGTCCTCTCACCTCCAAACGTCGGCGTACGCTCGTAAAAGTGACGAGGAAGAGAGCAAACATGTTTGCTAGCTAGACGCCCGAGCGTGTACGGCTGTCGCCAGGCAACCGGGACGCTCGTCTGGTCTCGTTTCACCGAGCTGGAATGAAGGCGGTAACCTTTAAACCGTCGCTGACAGATTGTCGGTTGCCCCCTCGGGCAGGACAGAGCACTTCGATTTCGACGGCGGTGATTTTTAGTCGCGGTTCTAGCTTCAACGGCGCCCCGTGTGAGACTCTTTAGTGCACAGCTGTCGGACTCAAGACTTGTGGGCCAGATCTGGCCCGCCACAGCAATTTTTATGGCCCGCAAAAGCCTGGTAATAATGTGCGTCAATAAAGAACTTCATCTTTCTTATTGAATGTATTCTTTCTTTTCAAAAAGAAAAAAATGCATGTACTGTGTGCAATTGCTTATCTTTAAAACGTTATTGTCTGAAAAATAATATTGTGATCGTAAATATTAAGTAAAAAATACTATACTCTCAAATATTACAACAAATGTTTTGTTAAAATAAAAACAATAGAAAAAATAAAGATACCCCTGTTCTTAAGGTTATAATTACCTGATCATGGAACAAAACATTTCCAAACAGGTTTTGTTACCAAACAAACAAATACCGAGATTAGGGATGTACCGATTCAACTTTTTCACTTGCAATACAATACAGATATTGGAGCTCTGAGTGTTAGCCGATATTAATCTCAAACGATAGGTCTTTGAGACACTTAGGATCAGGGGCGCCGAAAAGGGGGGGGTAAAGGAGACGGATTCTAGGGGCCCATGATGGAGGGGGGCCCAGAGAGGCCCCTAATTATGATGAAATTATAATACAGAAAAAATAATGACACTGAGTTATTAACTAACATATAATCACACATGTTTTATTTTCCATGTCCTGGTAACAATACCTTTATTTGTTTTGGAAGCATCAACACATACAGGGCCCTCCCTTCCCCCCCTCTATTTACGTAAAATGGTTCAGTCCGACTGGATCAGCTGCAGGTAGAGCACCGCGATTTGTCACAGACAGCGCCAGAGCGGCAAAGCGGAGGAGACAGCAGTATGCCTCAAAAATCAGGCAGCCAAAAAAGAAAGGAAAAGAAAATAAGAGAGTAGAAGGAATTGAAGGGTCGACAATATGTCACCCAATATTTCCAAAAAAAGGTGGGTTTGTTAGTTGTGGTGGAAAGTTATGCATATTAACTTTGTCCCTGTCTGTGGTAATAAGCTAGCTCACTTTTCTCACCATGTTAGCTCAAGAAAACTCTGGATTTTTACATTTTACTGCTATATTAGTTAAATAATCAATCCAGTCAAACATTTATCAAGCTGTTCTTATTCAATAATAGTTGATCTCCCCTCTACTGTACATGTCAACTGTGATGCTGTTCTTATTTCAAAAATATGGTAATGATAGTCAAAAATACCATTAAAATGCATAATTGTATGTAAAATAGCATCAAAAAATGTTGCCGCTGTGTTGGGGGCCCTGTAAAGATTCTTTTCATGGGGCCCAAAATCCCTAGCGGCGCCCCTACTTAGGATTAAGGGGTATATAAATAAACTTTGATTAAACTTTGATTGATTGATATCAGCCGGAGTCATATATTATTTTGTAGTGTGGAATGTCAGAAAAGGTTTTGATCAAGTGAAATTACTGTAGTCAAACAGAGAACAATGGTGGGTATGAAAAACATTACCCATTTATTAATAACCTTAGGACATACTTATACTGTCTTTAAGTTAGGGTAAAAACCTAACCTACTCAGTGGCCTAATGGTTAGAGTCCGCCCTGAGATCGATAGGTTGTGAGTTCAAACTCCAGCCGAGTCATACCAAAAACTATAAAAATGGGACCTTTACCTCCCTGCTTGGCACTCAGCATCAAGGGTTGGAATTGGGGGTTAAATCACCAAAAATGATTCCCCTCACCTCCCAGGGGGTGATCAAGGGTGATGGGTCAAATGCAGAGAATAGTTTCGCCACACCTGGTGTGTGTGTGTGACAATCATTGGTACTTTAACTTTT
Source organism: Entelurus aequoreus (assembly GCF_033978785.1). Classification (NCBI taxonomy): domain Eukaryota; kingdom Metazoa; phylum Chordata; class Actinopteri; order Syngnathiformes; family Syngnathidae; genus Entelurus; species Entelurus aequoreus. Next base: position 33,788,859 of record NC_084740.1, read on the forward strand.
AAAAGGTCATTGTTTTTGGTGACATCTAGTGGTTAAAATAATTAATTAAATGAAGCTCATAACGCAGTAAATTGAATAATCTAAAAAAGTTAGTTACTGGATACTTTCTAATACACTTCTGCATATGTGTGAATATTATTCAAGTATTATTATTTCATATGTGTTTATATCAACGCCAACATTGTTCAATTAATGACAGTTAGTACATATGTTTAGCTTGAGTACTTAGCAGTTGTGTAGCTGCTAGCTCCTTGTAGCTTATAGCTTACCATGTTTGCCTTTTGTGAATGATTTCACTAAAATACAAGAAAATACCAACTTTTTTGCTGATATCGGACCAATATCGGATCGGTAAACCCCTAAACTGAACATCTGCTTGTCACTTTCTCCTATCATTTCAATGCAAGAAGAGATGTCCAATAATGGCTTTTTTGCCGATTACGATATTACGATATTGTCCAACTCTTAATTACCGATTCCGATATCAACCGATACCGATATATACAGTCGTGGAATTAACACATTATTATGCCTAATTTTGTTGTGATGCCCCGCTGGATGCATTAAACCAGACCTGGGCATTCTGCGGCCCTTTGTGCGTCCCTGTCCGGCCCGCGTGAGGCCAATCATAAATTACAAAATACATTTTAAAAAGTATCTATGTCGAGTGTGCAATACAACGGTGCTGCTTTTGTTTTGAAAAGCGTTATTTGTATTACTTCCGTGTGGACGTATGCACGTGAGTGAATGTGAACGGCGGCAATCACAAATTACAAAATAAAGTTTAAAAAACATCTATGTCATGCACGCAATACAACTGTGCTGCTTTTATTTTGAAAAGTGTTATTTATGGACGTATGTCCGGGTGTAACCTGTGAGTGAAGGTGCACAGCGACAAGTGATGAGACGCTTAAAAGAGAAAAGTTGATGACGAATGGCGTGTTTCCAACAAGACATGGACTGCCAAGTATTTCTTTCCAGAAATTAAAAGTAAAGCCGTGTGCTTAATTTGTGGTACACAGCTTGCTGTGTTTAAAGAATATCATTTGAAGTGCCACTACATGACGAAGCACGAGGAAAAATACCGGAATCTGTCCGATGAAGCGCGCGCAAGGGAGGCTGATGCGTTGATGGTAAAACTGCAAACCCAACAAGGACTTTTTGCCATATTTCACACCCCCAGAATGCAGCCGTCAGGACAAGTTTCGTAATTTCTCACAAAATCGCCAGAAAAAGTGTATATTGAAGCGTCTCGGAAGAGTTAGTGCTGCAAGAGGTTCTGGGTATTTGTTCTGTTGTGTTACGGTGCGGATGTTCGCCCGAAATGTGTTTGTCTTTCTTGTTTGGTGTGGGTTCACAGTGTGGCGCATATTTGTAACAGTGTTAAAGTTGTTTATACGGTCACCCTCAGTGTGACCTGTATGGCTGTTGACCAAATATGCCTTGCATTCACTTGTGTGTGTGAAAAGCCGTAGATATTATGTGACTGGGCCGGCACACAAAGGCAGTGCCTTTAAGGTTTACTGGCGCTCTGTACTTCTCCCTACGTCCGTGTACACAGCGGCATTTTAAAAAGTCATACATTTTACTTTTTGAAACAGATACCGATCATTTTGAAACCGATACCGATAATTTCCGATATTACATTTTAAAGCATTTATCGTCCGATAACATCGGCAGTCCGATAACATCGGCAGTCCGATATAATCGGACATCCCTAAATGCAAGTTATCCATCAGAATAAAACATAATAAATATAAGGCGATCATATACATGATATTTACTGTTACAAGCGGCCCTCAATGAAAACGAGCTTGACACCTGTGCTTTAGAGCAAGTTTCCTGTGTGTTCAAGTCAAGATCGTCACGATATGTTTGAGACTCGGTTTAGTTGTGTCCACTTCACGTGAGCAGGTATCTTGCATGTGGAGCCATCTCACTCACACATCCTATAAGCACTGAGCAATATAGTGTATAAACCTTTTTCCCCCCCTTCATCCTTGTGGCGACCCCCCCCCCCCCCCCAGTAAATGCCTCCCTGGGTAGTTGGCTCCCAGCTCTGGGTACTCTCCACTCGTGCGGGAGGTCATTAAAGTGCACGAGGACATGCATGGACACGTGCACGTAGAGAAGGACACCATTGCCCCACACGGTCACTTCATCTTCTTGTTTCTTTAAAACGCTGACATGCCGTTTAAATGGCCTTAATGTGCCGTCCAATCAGGCGACGGAGAGTTAACGGCTGTGAAATGAAGCTTCATCCACCGTCCTTCTTCTCCTGCTTTTCTTTCACGCGTCTCGTCTCACTATCAAACACATTGTTGAGTTTTTGAGATCACGTTGAAAACTTGCTGTTGACGTGTCTTCCATCGTGAGCGAACAAAGTCATCCTTCAGCCGGGTCTTACTCGCTCCCAAACGGATAAAACCACCTTCCTCCCGGCGGCCGTCAGTGACGTTCACCTTTACCGGTGATATGATAAGGAAGCTAACAGTGGGTGTGGCCAAACAACAGCGCGCTATCAGCGGGAGCAGACAGTCGGCTAGCAGACCGATAAGAGAGGAGGCCGACCTCCGGCTCAATGCACCTCACAACGCTCGTGTCAGCACTTGATGTGCAAATCTCAGCTTGTCTCCAAGTCTTGTAGCAATTACTCTCTTCTGCTCAAATCATGTTAACAATAAACCTGTGTGCATTACGAGTACTGAGCTCCACCGACTCCCAACCATCCTAACTTGGATCAATACCATTGATTGGTGGCATCATCAACATTCCTGTATAAGCCGCTGAGGTGTTAAGGCAAGTTTTAATATAACTTGTCTTGGTAAACTTTAAGTAGAAAATGCTGATATCTGTTAAACCATATTGTGGCAAGTAATGTTTGTGCAATCAGCAGTGTGCACCAAAAGAAGGCAGAAGATAACTCAAAAGCACAATTGGTAGAAAGTAGGGCTGCAACAACTAATCGATTAAATCGATTAAAATCGATTATAAAAATAGTTGGCGATTAATTTAGTCATCGATTTGTTGGATCTATGCTATGCGCAGAGGCAATTTTAAATTTTATTTTTTTATTTTAAATTTTATTTTTTAAATAATCCTTTATTTATAAACTGCAACATGTACAAACAGCTGAGAAACAATAATCAAAATAAGTATGGTGCCAGTATGCTGGTTTTTTTTCAATAAAATACTGGAAAGGATAGAAATGTAGTTTGTCTCTTTTATCTGATTATTAATCGATTAATCGAAGTAATAATCGACAGATTAATCCATCCATCCATCCATTTTCTACCGCTTATTCCCTTTGGGGTCGCGGGGGGCGCTGGAGCCTATCTCAGCTATCGGGCGGAAGGCAGGGTACACCCTGGACAAGTCGCCACCTCATCGCAGGGCCAACACAGATAAACAGACAACATTCACACACTAGGGCCAATTTTTTTAGTGTTGCCAATCAACCTATCCCCAGGTGCATGTCTTTGGAGGTGAGAGGAAGCCAGAGTACCCGGAGGGAACCCACACAGTCACGGGGAGAACATGCAAACTCCACACAGAAAGATCCCGAGCCTGGGATTGAACCCAAGACTACTCAGGACCTTCGTATTGTGAGGCAGACGCACTAACCCCTCTGCCACCGTGCTGCTGACAGATTAATCGATTATCAAATTAATCGTTAGTTGCAGCCCTAGTAGAAAGGTATAAGACAATATGTCTGTAGGTTTTTTCTACATGTGCATTGTGACAAAAATCACAAATAGAGAAAATAAAGTCATTTTCTTGCTTGTCCGTCAGTATGGCTGTGTCTCCATACTTAATCAAAGAAATATGTTCAAGTATGTCAATACACGGAGGTTACGTTCAAAATAGTCACTGCATAGTGATGAACCAGATCCAATCGTCACCATCTTGGTTATATGTAGCAGAGAGTAAGGATTCACTTGAAATAATGGTGACTGAGGAGCAACCAGCAGTGGTGGAAAGTAGTGCAGGAGAACAGGAAGATGAACAAAAAGAAGAATAAAAACAAGGAGTAGAAGAAGACAGCAAACAAAGAGAACAAAAATAGGAAAAACAACAACAAAAAACAAAAACAAGACAAGAACAAGCAAAATATCAATAAGAACAAGAAGAACAACAATAAAATCCAGAAGGCCAAATATAATACGATAATATAATATAACACGAGGGATAAAAAGAAGAATAAGACAAAGAAGAAAAACAACCTCAAGAAATTAGATGAACAAAAAGACGAAGAAGTAGAACAACAAGAAAGAAGAAAAAAAGATGATGAAGAAAGATGAAGAACAATAACAAAAAAACAGATTTAGAAGAAGAAAAAGAACAATAATAAGCAGAAAAAAGTTTAAGGAGAAGAACAGGGAGAAGAAGTACGAAACAATGAAGAAGACAAATAGAAAGAAATTAGATGAAGAAAAATGAGAACGAGAACAACAAAAACAAAATCAACATGAAGAAAAAAACTGAATAAGACCTCAAACAAAGACAAGAAAAAAGATGAAGAACAGAAAGAAGAAAAAGGATTAAGGAGAACAAGAACAAATAGAGCAACAAATACATGAATAACAATAAGAATAAATTAGATGAAGAACAACAACACAAACAAAAACGGACTAAGAAGAAGAAAATGAACAGCAAGAAGCAGAAAAAAGATTAAGAAGAACAAAAGGAAAATGGTGACAAACAACAAAACCATAAGAAGAAAAATTAGATGAAGAAAAAGTAGAAGAAGAAGAACAAGAACAAAAACAACATGAGGAACAAAATAATAGAAAGAATAAGAACAAAAAGAAGAAACGAGATTAAGAACAAAAAATGAAGAACAACAATAAGGAACAAGAACAAAAATGATTAAGAATAAGAACAACTCAAAGAAGAACGATAAGAAGAAATTAGATGAAAAAAAAGAAGAAAAACAAGAAGGAAAAAGATTAAGAAGAAGAACAACAACACAAAGAAGAACAAGAAGAAGAAAAAAAGCCTGAAGAAGAAGAAAAAGGAAGAGGAGGTAAATATTACGATCATTTGTAATGGATTGGAAAAGCACAACAATGTTGCACACTCAGGAAGCTAATGCACACCGTGTACTTACTGAAGTGTACTTTGTGAAGTGCACTTACCGAAGAGTACTGTAAATGTTGGGAATAGACAGACTGGACTTTACTATTCTCGGATGGAAAGAACGCTTCCATGGCAGCTTCAAGAAAGTAAATGGCATTGAGAAGAACAATAAAAAAGATGAGCATCAACATCATCAGTGAAGGATCACAACCACAAACTTTCACCGACATGACCTTTTCTACTTGTTGTGGAATCTGCAACAAGCAATCAAAACAGCACCTCTCATTTGAGAGCATTCATGCTTGCCGCACACTAAAAATGCTCTTTGTTGCGATGATGACAAAGGATCTGCACCCGTGACCCACTAGCCTTTTGTGGGACTCGCTTAGCATAATCCTAGCGAGCCCACAAAAAGCAACGTAAACATGACCTCCCTGGCGGAGGTAACAACCAACAGTGGTGACCAATGCAATGTTCCCTCGAATTGTTGGTGTGTGTGAGCAAACGCCCAAAAACTCCTTGAGCATTCAGTGGAGCACATGTGAGCGAGGTCAGACGTGCACACTGTGGCCATACCTGCAGCACACCTGTCCCAACGCTGACTAAATAACAAGTTAAATGTTTTATTATTATAATCAAATTACAGCAGTCATTTCCATGAGATTATTTTCTAATAATAGTGTTTTGGCCCACTTACAATGACAATAACAAAACATATTGTTTTTCATGAACTGTGTACTAGTATTGTATGTCTGGGTGGAGGTCCTGCTTTGGAAATACTGTGTACCCCTTTTAGATATGGCATTTAGTTCCCATTAAAACATTCACTCCACGAAATGTAAGCATGGGATCATGTGTACATTCCTGTAACTTTGTTTGTAAAATATATATTTTTATTAGTATTTATTTAATATAATAACATCATTTCACGATTATTATTTTTAAATCAACATTCTTAATGAAGAAGCAGACATTTGGTTGGTAAATCATAGTGTAATGACCTGGAATTACACATTATGTGTGGTGTTGGAGTTGGCCTTTACTGTTCCTAATATACGTAAACGAGATGTCATCAGCATGCGACTGTGAATTGTTCCTGTTTGCGGATGACTCGGCCCTGCTGGTATTCGGCAAGGACAAGTCACAGGTGGAAAAAATCCTCAGTGCTGAACTCTGTAGAATTTGCGCTGACAATAAGCTACCCATACACTTAGGTAAAAGGGAATCCATCCTATTTGGGTCCCAAATCAACCTTAAGAAAGTCAGTGACTTCACTATTAAAGTGGGTGACATTGTTATCACCAGGAAAGATGAGGTCACTTACCTAGGTTCCATTCTAGAGGCTAATCTTTCCTGTGATAAAATGGCAACCAAGGTAATCAAAAAGGTCAACCAACGAACGAGATTTCTCTACAGAATCTCCTCTCTGGTCAACAAAAGCACCATGAAGATTCCTTTTTCGATTACGCATGCACCTCCTGGTACCCTAGCACCTCCAAAACCCTCAAATCTAGACTCCAAACACCCCAGAACAAGCTAGTCAGGTTACTTCTAGACCTCCACCCCAGATCACACCTCACTCCTACCCACTTCTCCAAAGTGGGCTGGCTCAGGGTGGAGGACAGAGTAAAACAACTTGCACTGAGCCTAGTCTATAAAATCTGCTACACCTCCCTGATACCGAAGTACATGTCAAACTACTTCCATAACGTAAATGACCGCCATAACCACAACACCAGGGGGAGCTCCACAAACCACGTTAAACCCAGATTCTGATCTAACAAAGGTCTTAACTCATTCTCCTTCTATGCCACATCAATATGGAATGCACTCCCAACAGGTGTAAAAGAAAGTGCATCTCTATCCTCCTTCAAAACCGCACTAAAAGAACACCTCCAGGCAACTACAACCCTAGACTAACACCCTCCCCCCACCACATCCCACCTCCCCGGATTGTATATAATCAAATGTAAATAATCAAATGTGTATACTTAGTGTTATACTTTCTGAACTCACTATGTTCACTGCTCGCTGTATATATCCTTCGAAGTCAGACCTACACTGTTTCAATGTCCATTTCTCAGAGGATGCAATTGTTGATGACTGAAGTGCTGATATCAACCAAACCTAACCCCCCCGCCCCAACCCCGGGATTGTAAATAATGTAAATAATTCAATGTATATACTCTGATGATTAACTTGTGTGATGACTGTATTATGATGATAGTATATATTTGTACCATGAATTGATTTACGTGGACCCCGACTTAAACAAGTTGAAAAACTTATTCGGGTGTTACCATTTAGTGGTCAATTGTACGGAATATGTACTGTACTGTGCAATCTACAAATAAAAGTTTCAATCAATCCGACTTTTTGTGTGGCTGTAAACGCATCACTGGCTAAGTGCCTTATGTGCATGTGTTTGCGCAAGTGAGAAAGAGCGAGCGGCTGCTCTTGATATGACAGATGACAAAGTTGGTTTTGGTCTAGTGTGTACGGCATAAAATGACCAGTTTTCCAAGATAGACATTTTTACTAATGTTTTGGTCATTTGTTTATGGCCGACAATAAAGAGTTTTGCTCAATAAAGTGATCGATGGAATTCATGTCCTCCTTAAAGTGTCTCGACAGACGTTACAATAATTGACCCTTGTCTCATTCGAATGGTCTTCCATCACAAGTTAGGGTTTACATGCGAGTACACAGAAGTTGTTATTGCGTAACAAACTCTCGAGGCGGTCAGGGAGTCTCAACATCGCAAACGTCGGCTTTGATTGGCTTTGATGGGTGGAGCCTAAAGGCCGCCGGGGTCACCGTTGGTCTTCATAACGCAGTGTCCGTGTCTCTTATGTAAGCACTTTTATACAAGTCACTTATGATTGGATCACACCATCATTATATGGCAACAAGAATGACACACATGCATTCAGAGGGCTTGCAATGCACTAATCTACACACACACACACACACACACACACACACACACACACACACACACACACACACACACACACACACACACACACACACACACAATCTTGTATTTGTCATCTTCTTGAGACCTCCAAAAAACGGCTACCTCTAGTATTACAACAAAAGTCGTAATTTTACTCAACGCAAGTCAAAATTTTACAAGAAAAACTGAACATTTGTGCAATATTATGATAAAAGTCGGAATTTTACTAGATAACATCCGCAATTTTACAAGAAAATCTTAAAACTTTGGCAATTTTATGAAAAGAGTCGTAATTTCAGTCGACAAAAGTCACAATTTCATAAGAAAACTTTAGAATTCTGGAGATATTATAATAATAATCTGAATTTTACTAGGCAAAATGATAACAAAAGTCATAATTTTACTCAAAAAGTCACTATTTTATGAGAACAAAGACAAAATTGGCAATATTGTGACAAAAGTCAAAATTTTATATGACAAATGTCACCATTTTGCATTAAAAAGTAAAAATTTTACGAGAAAATATTGCAATATTACAGAAACAGAAAGATTATGAGAAATCATTCCCAATTTTATAAGAAAAAAGTCGACACATTGTGAAAAAAATACTGCTTTTAGTTTAAAAACAATTTTTTTATTTGCAATTGGTTTTTAATCTTCATTGTTTACTTCAAGTTATTACAGTATGTCTCTATATACATATTTATTTTATTTTTTAAATACATTTTGGCCAAAGGGGGCACATTTCAATTTCTTACACACACTTGTTATTTCATATGTTGACCAGAGGGGGAGCACTTTTAAACCCAACACACATCCATCCATCCATTTTCTACCGCTTATTCCCTTCGGGGTCACGGGGGGCGCTGGAGCCTATCTCAGCTACAATCAGTCAATTTGAAAAATCCCTCCTTTTTGGGACCACCCTAATTTTGATAGATTTCACCACCAGGGGTGCAAATGAGACATTCTCTATTAGATGCAATGGTTTTCCTTATTGGGACCATGATTTATGTCCTAACTTGTTCACCTGCCCTCATATGGAAGGTACTTTTTCTTGTTGATGTCTCAAGAAGGGTATAAATACAAGAACACACACACACACACACACACACCGTGTGCTGCAACACGTTGTCATGTATTTACAGCACACAGGTTTAATGAGGGATCTGGTGGCCAACGGAAGATGAGTGTGTGTTTAACCCTACAAATATACAACGGTTGTCACGGTGACGGGTCAGGACCACACAAGACTTGTTTGATGCTCCAACAACAGGAAGTTGAAAGCATTGTTTGGCCTCTATGCAAACTACACAGCAGTGTCAGCGCTGGACATATAATGGTCCTGATGCTGCATGGAGGCTGCATGTTCGAGCAGCACGTGGTAACTTCACTTCCATAAAGTAAAATTAACATTTATCTTGTAAATGAAGTCCTTTTTAATAGTACCATTTGTATTATTTTGTATAGGTATTAATTATTAATTTATAATAATTGTGTTCTGTTTAATTTATTTTCTTCATTACATTCATAAAATTAATACTATTTAAATTAGATGAGTGTGGAGTTTGCATGTTCTCCCCGTGACTGCGTGGGTTCCCTCCGGGTACTCCGGCTTCCTCCCACCTCCAAAGACGTGCACCTGGGGATAGGTTGATTGGCAACACTAAATTGGCCCTAGTGTGTGAATGTGAGTGTGAATGTTGTCTGTCTATCTGTGTTGGCCCTGTGATGAGGTGGCGACTTGTCCAGGGTGTACCCCGCCTTCCGCCCGAATGCAGCTGAGATAGGCTCAGCAACCCCAGCGACCCCAAAAGGGACAAGCGGTAGAAAATGGATGGATTTTAAAAAATAATTTTGTCCTTTTTTTTCTTCTGTTGTGTTGTTTTTGTTTAATTATTATTATTGCTTTTATTTTCCTAAATAGCTAAATAAATTTACGGAGCCCCTAAAGGGACATGGGAATTTTTTTTTTTTTAAACATGTATCTCGTGGCCACGAGAAAGTATCTCGTGGCCACGAGAAACTTTCTCGTGGCCACGAGAAACTTTTTATTAAAAAAAAAAAAAAAAAAAAAAAAATTTTTATTTTATTTTTATTTTTATTTTTTTTTATAAAAAGTTTCTCGTGGCCACGAGAAACTTTCTCGTGGCCACGAGAAAGCATTGGATGCGTGCTGATGGTTTGGTGTGTGTTAAAATGGCAGTTTAGGAGTTAATATGGCTGTATTTCCAATTAGGACTTTCCCCCATGTGTGTTGTGGCAAAATGTGAATGCTTGATTAGTAGGTGTGAGACAAACACTTTATCTTCCTGGTTATTGTAACGCTACGTGTTTGACATTATTTAAGACTTTATCATGCCCGGGAAAGGACAGTTTTCCTCTTCTGTGGCTGTGGGGGGTGGGCGTGGCTTGCGGACCTGCAGCGAAGCGGAGTGTGTCAGTTAGTCCCATGTTGATGTGATCAAACTTCTTTCTTGCTTGGAAGATACACACACAATTGTAACTGTTATTTCTTCCTGCAAATAATAAATATGTACAACGTGTTTGGATGTATTCATTTATGTAAAATTGTCATTAAATGTAATATTGCCTGACAAAAAGTGATTCGACGTACGTAATATTTTGATATTTACACATCGCATATTTACACACGCGCATCTGACTAGAATACCCTTATGTGCATTACATATATCAACATCAACTACCTACTGTACTGTTTACTTGTTGAAATACCCTTTTTAGAGCAAATATCTACCCACATAATTTATATGTGTATATATATTATATAAATATATATATGTATATGTGTATATATAATATATATATATATATATATATATATATATATATATATATATATATATATATATATAAATATATATGTGTGTATATATATATATATATATATATATATATATATATATATATATATATATATATATAAATACATATATATATATATATATATATATATATATATATATACATATATATATATATATATATATATAAATATATATATATATATATATATATATATATATATATATATATATATATATATATATATATATATATATATATATATATATATATATATATATATATATATATATAGTATATACACGCACACACACACATATACATGTATACTGTATAGGAAGAAACACACATACATATATACAGTATACATATATACACACAAACACTAAATTTGACAAACAAAATAACTACTATTTTTAAGAACAAGTTACAGTAATATATAATATACATATAGACTACCGTTCAAAAGTTTGGGGTCACCCAAACAATTTTGTAAAATAGCCTTCATTTCTAAGAACAAGAATAGACTGTCGAGTTTCAGATGAAAGTTCTCTTTTTCTGGCCATTTTGAGCATTTAATTGACCCCACAAATGTGATGCTCCAGAAACTCAATCTGCTCAAAGGAAGGTCAGTTTTGTAGCTTCTGTAACGAGCTAAACTGTTTTCAGATGTGTGAACATGATTGCACAAGGGTTTTCTAATCATCAATTAGCCTTCTGAGCCAATGAGCAAACAAATTGTACCATTAGAACACTGGAGTGATAGTTTCTGGAAATGGGCCTCTATACACCTATGTAGATATTGCACCAAAAACCAGACATTTGCAGCTAGAATAGTCATTTACCACATTAGCAATGTATAGAGTGTATTTCTTTAAAGTTAAGACTAGTTGAAAGTTGTCTTCATTGAAAAGTACAGTGCTTTTCCTTCAAAAATAAGGACATTTACATGTGACCCCAAACTTTTAAACGGTAGAGTATATATATACATGCTTATACATAATATGTATATATATATATATATATATATAAATATATATATATATACATACATACATACATACATACATACATACATACATACATACATACATACATACATACATACATACATACATACATACATACATACATATATATATATATATAGATACACATACATATATATATATACATACATATATATATATATATATATATATATATGTACATATATATATATATATATATATGTACATATATATATATATATATATATATATATATATATATATATATATATATATATATATATATACATATACATATATATACATATATATATATATATATATATATATATATATATATATATATATATACACACATACATACATACACATATATATATATTATATATACACATATAAATTATGTGGGTAGATATTTGTTCTAAAAAGGGTATTTCAACAAGTAAACAGTACAGTAGGTAGTTGATGTTGATATATGTAATGCACATAAGGGTATTCTAGTCAGATGCGCGTGTGTAAATATGCGATGTGTAAATATCAAAATATTACATACGTCGTATCACTTTTTGTCAGGCAATATTACATTTAATGACAATTTTACATAAATGAATACATCCAAACACGTTGTACATATTTATTATTTGCAGGAAGAAATAACAGTTACAATTGTGTGTGTATCTTCCAAGCAAGAAAGAAGTTTGATCACATCAACATGGGACTAACTGACACACTCCGCTTCGCTGCAGGTCCGCAAGCCACGCCCACCCCCCACAGCCACAGAAGAGGAAAACTGTCCTTTCCCGGGCATGATAAAGTCTTAAATAATGTCAAACACGTAGCGTTACAATAACCAGGAAGATAAAGTGTTTGTCTCACACCTACTAATCAAGCATTCACATTTTGCCACAACACACATGGGGGAAAGTCCTAATTGGAAATACAGCCATATTAACTCCTAAACTGCCATTTTAACACACACCAAACCATCAGCACGCATCCAATGCTTTCTCGTGGCCACGAGAAAGTTTCTCGTGCGCACGAGAAACTTTTTATTAAAAAAAATATATATATATATATATATATTTTTTTTTTTTAATAAAAAGTTTCTCGTGGCCACGAGATACATGTTTAAAAAAAAAAAAATTCCCATGTCCCTTTAGGGGCTCCGTATAAATTTAAGGAAATTTCGAATGAATTGCATGTATTCATTTTAGATCTATATTATTATTTTTATTTGTTTCTATCTATTAAAATGATTTTTATTTTTGCTTTTGACTTTCTACAAAAAAAAATTGAAAATCATTTTGTAATAAATCGTACGAATAAAATATTTTTGTCTTAATTTAAATGTATTTTGTCTTAAACTATTCTATTCATTAAAACCTTTCCGTCTTGAAATTCAAAATATATTTTATGTATTTAAAAAATGTTTGTATTAATTAAAATGTTTTATTTTGAGATACTTTTGTAATACATGAGATTAAAATAATAATTTTGTCTTAATTTAAATATATTTTGTTATTTAACTTATTCTGTATATTAAAACTTTTTATTTCTGCTTTTTAGTTCCTAAAATAAATGTTATTGCATTTTGTCTTAGTTTGCAACCGATTTTATGTATTTAAAAATATTTAGTATTATTAGTTAAAACCATTTTTATTGTCTTTTTTTACATTCCATTTTTAACTCGTCATAGCAGCAATGTGAGAGTATTGAAACTCTCACATTGTAATTGTCAGCGGAAGGAGGGAGGGGGGGTTAAACCTGCTGAACTTCGCCACAGAAGAGCTCATGTGTTCTTACTTTCGCTTGCTCTGCTGGCACCGTGTCAAAAAACGTGTCTTTAAGGAGTAATTTAGTGCACCTTGGAAGAGCCAATATTCCCACTTTCCAATTAATTAAAAGCCACGCTGCTGCTGCTGCTGCTGAAGGCAAAATGAGGAACACACAAACACCATAAAAAGACAGACAGGAAGCAGCATCAGCACCACTCAGGTGAAGATGTGATGAGGTCAAAATGAAAACTAAAAACAGCCCCTGGGTTCATTCTTTCGACGAAGGTCCACATTGAAGACATGCCTGTAAGCTTTTTTTAAAGGGAAGGCAGTCTGATTTATCCCCTCCCGCACGTCACCATGTGACCGCTGCTGGACCAATCACCACTTGAGCTACAAGAAACCTACTGATGTTTGGATTGTGTAGCAGTGGCCATGTGACTCCGGGCTTGAACCCACAACCGCACATCCCCACTGATTGACAGTTAAGTCGACCAGTGATAGCCAACGAGCCAAGAGCCCTGGGCTGTCAACTCCTTGAACACCACACAAGGGTTACCCTTGTGTGGTGTTCGGGTCTGTGGTACCCGTTTTCATTTTTTATTAAAAGAAAAATGATACAATTAATAAATTTTTTTAACTGAGACTCACTGACTTTGGCTCATTTTCTGTGAAGAACATATATCAGAATACATATTTAATGACCACACACCATACACCCCCCCCTACACATTTCTATTACATATAAGATGCCCGGGTCCACTGGACCCGGGGCTAATAGAAGTGTGGAAATTGATGTTCTGTGTACTACACGCACCCACCCACAGCAGGCCTAGACAGGAGGAGGACAGAGTGTAGGTACACAGAACATCAGAGGGTCAAATGTGCGAGAAAATGAGAGCAGACAGTGTTGACAAACAATGTTGCAACTAGATATGTCCGATAAATGCTTTAAAATGTAATATCGGAAATTATCGGTATCGTTTTTTTTTTTTATCAGTATCGTTTTTTTATTTTTATTTTTTTAATTTTTTTAAATCAACATAAAAACACAAGATACACTTACAATTAGTACACCAACCCAAAAAAACTCCCTCCCCCATTTACACTCATTCACACAAAAGGGATGTTTCTTTCTGTTATTAATATTCTGGTTCCTACATTATATATCAATATAGATCAATACAGTCTGCAAGGGATACAGTCCGTAAGCACACATGATTGTGCGTGCTGCTGGTCCACTAATAGTACTAACCTTTAACAGTTAATTTTACCCATTTTCATTAATTACTCATTTCTATGTAACTGTTTTTATATTGTTTTACTTTCTTTTTTATTCAAGAAAATGTTTTAAATTTATTTATCTTATTTTATTTTAATTTTTTTTAAAAAGGACCTTATCTTCACCATACCTGGTTGTCCAAATTAGGCATAATAATGTGTTAATTCCACGACTGTATATATCGGTATCGGTTGATATCGGTATCGGTAATCAAGGGTTTGGTCAATATCGGAATATCGGACATCATTATCGGACATCCCTAGTTGCAACCTTGTGTGGGAACCGCAGGTGCAGAAACACAAAAGAAGAATCTCTGTGGGATGCAGAAACTGGCAGAGAAATGTTCCGTGCAACGTTCATATTGTTGTTACTCAGCCAGTGTTTGTGGGTCTGATGGACCCGTTGCATTTTGTGGCTTTTAATGCCTCACAATCAAACACTTTTATGTTAAAATACTGAACAGATTTTTATTGGGATAAGGTAAACATCTGTTCAGTATTTTAACATAAAAGTGTTTGATTGTGAGGCATTAAAAGCCACAAAATGCAACGGGTCCATCAGACCCACAAACGCTGGCTGAGTAACAACAATATGAACATTACATAAGGGTTAAGGCGTCAGCGAGAGAGGTTTACACAACGTCCTTTGCACAGCCACACCAGCTGAGACGCTTGCAAACATCAATGTCTGCTGTTTGTGATGATGCTGCAAAACATGTGAGGAAAGAGCAAAAAAAACAAAACAAGTCTTCAGTCATTGATGCTCTTTGCACACTTTGCACACTCGCAGCGTTGTTCTTGCTGTGTTTCCACCTTGCATCTTAATAGCGTTTGTGCCCGAAGCGCCGCGAGTTTAATCTGCTGCCTACACTGGGAAGTCTCCAAAGACACCAGGAGAAAGGAGTGGGTGAGAAAAAGATACACACATCCTCGTTGAGGAAAGAGCCAATCGGGGGAGAGGTGGAGGGCATGGTTATTGTGTGCATGGACGTGGACGATGTGTGTGTCAAAGCTAGAATGTACACATTGTTGTCATGAGGGTGAGGACACAGCTGAATGCTCAACAGTACGGGAAGAACTGACAACTGTTAACGCGTGACGGCGCCTTAGTTACTCACTTCCTGCGCCACTCATGCACAGTTTTCAGGGCTGCAAAGTGAACGCGCTTGGCGAGGTCGCCGTAATGTCATCATGACATCACCACTGACAACTCCGAGAAGACACGCATGAGTGGACACTGCAATGCATTGGTTCCGTGTACTATTTACAGCACACGTTTTATTGACAGCAGTAAAATCCTCTATATTACAGGAGTTTTCTGCTTTTTTTAAAGAACGACTGCAAAAAAACACTCATCAAAGATCCTTTATATGGCAGGAGCTTTCTGCTGTTCTTAAAGAACGACTGCAAAAAAACACTCATCAAAGATCCTTTATATGGCAGGAGCTTTCTGCTGTTTTTAAAGAACGACGGCAAAAAAACACTCATCAAAGATCCTTTATATGGCAGGAGCTTTCTGCTGTTTTTAAAGAACGACTGCAAAAAAACACTCATCAAAGATCCTTTATATGACGGGAGCTTTCTGCTGTTTTTAAAGAACGACTGCAAAAAAACACTCATCAAAGATCCTTTATATGACAGGAGCTTTCCGCTGTTTTTAAAGAACGACTGCAAAAAAAACACTCATCAAAGATCCTTTATATGGCAGGAGCTTTCTGCTGTTTTTAAAGAACGACTGCAAAAAAACACTCATCAAAGATCCTTAATATGACAGGAGCTTTCTGCTGTTTTTAAAGAACGACTGCAAAAAACACTCATCCAAGATCCTTAATATGACAGGAGCTTTCTGCTGTTTTTAAAGAACGACTGCAAAAAACACTCATCAAAGATCCTTTATATGACAGGAGCTTTCTGCTGTTTTTCAAAAACGACTGCAAAAAAAACACTCATCAAAGATCCTTTATATGACAGGAGCTTTCTGCTGTTTTTAAAGAACGACTGCAAAAAAACACTCATCAAAGATCCTTTATATGGCAGGAGCTTTCTGCTGTTTTTCAAAAACGACTGCAAAAAAACACTCATCAAAGATCCTTTATATGACAGGAGCTTTCTGCTATTTTCAAAGAACGACTGCAAAAAACACTCATCCAAGATCCTTTATATGGCAGGAGCTTTCTGCTGTTTTTAAAGGACGACTGCAAAAAACACTCATCCAATATCCTTTATATGGCAGGAGCTTTCTGCTGTTTTTAAAGAATGACTGCAAAAAAACACTCATCAAAATACTATTTATGACAGGAGTTTTCTGCTGTTTTTAAGAATCTACTATAAACACATTAGTGAAAGATCCTCTATTTGACAGGAGTTTTCTGCTGTTTTTAAGAATATACATAAAAACACCCGCCAAAGATCCTCTAAATGACAGGTTTTACTGCAAAAAACACAAGTCAAAGATCCTTATTGTTGTGATGTCTTCACTGAGAAGGCAGAGAAAACAAGCAGGATTAGACTCTTTAGGGAAATCGACGGTGTAACACATATCTCATCCTTACAGTCCTCTACGTGTTTATAATTGACAACATGCACCAATTTCCTGCAGCCAATTTGCACCTGGCGTTAACACGTCTCCCTCTGTGTTGCCGTTTATTTACATCGCACGTTACTTTTATTCCTGTGCTGCAGCTTTGACGTGCATCGATTTGGTGCAAGATCTGCTCCGATGTAAGGAACAAACAACTTTAACTGTGATAGACATCAGTAGACAAAGTGGGGGAGAAAGTTGCCCACTGAGAGGAAGTAAAGGGCTGGCGGGCCCTCATTCATATTCATGGGGTGGCGGCGGTGGATGGGCGAGGTTACGTAAGTGATAAAGTGGCGGCGAGTCAAAGGGTTGACCAGTCAATGCATGCAAATTCAATAAACGGAGAAATTAAAGAGGGAGCGCCGCACAGAGCGAGGTGGAGGGTGCGTTGAGGCAGGGAGATGAAGACAAAGGGGACGTTGGATCATGACGGGAATGTCAAAACGGTGCAGACAGAAAGTCCCCCAAACAAACGCATTTTCAGAGGGGCCACAGCCTCACTCACACTAAGGCTCAATGTCTGGCAAATGCAAGTCTTTTCCAGGGAAAGTACCACCTGTGATTTTGCATCTTTTAAGGCCACGAGGAAAAGTGCGATGATAACCCTAGAACAGGAAATGGAACCCACTGTACACACACACACACACATCTCTGTCCTGGCTGCTCAGTCCAATATGGCTAAACCCCCAACGAGGCAACATTGTTATTACCTATACTCAAGCCATAAATTGCTTTTTTATTTCCAGCCATTCGCAGGCCACATAAAATGATGTGGCAGACCACATAAAATTACGTGGTGGCCACATTACAATGACCTGGAGGGCAATATTAAATTGTATGGCGGACCGTTTTAAATGATGTGACGGGCCGCATTAAAATTATGTGCCAGACCAGATTAAATTACATGTTGAGCCACATTAAAATGATGTGGAGGTTAAAATTAAATGATTTGGCGGGCCACATAAAGGATTTGCGGGCCCTCATATGACATTGAGGGCAACATTAAATGATGTGGCGGGCTGTATGAAATGATTTGGCAGGCCATATTAAAACATTTGTCTGGCCACATAAATGATGTGACGGGCCTCATTTGACATGGAGGGCAATATTAAATGATGTGGCGGGCCGTATTTAATGATTTGGTGGGTCACATTAAATGATACGGTGGGTCAATTTAAAATGACACGCAGAGAAACATTAAATGACGTCGCGGCCCACATAAATTGAAGTGGCAGGGAACATTACAATTATGAGACTAGCCACATTAAAATGCCGTGACGGTCCACAATAAAATGATGTGGGCCATTTTAAATGTATTTGCTTGGCACTTTAAAATTAAGTATTGTGCCACAATAAATGATTTGGCTGGCCACATAAATGATGTAGCAGTATACATCAAATTATGTGGTGGGCCACATATAATTATATGGAGAGCAACAATAAATGATGTGGCGGCTCACATAAAATGATGTGGCAAGCCACATTAGAAATATGAAACTACCCACATCAATATGAAGTAGCAGTCCACAGTAAAAGGAAGTGGTGGGCCACGTAAATTATGTGGCAGACCACATAAAATGATGTGCTGGGCCAAATTTAAAATGATATGGAGGGCAACATTAAATGATGTGGCAGGCCGTTTTAAATGATTTGGCGGGCCACTTTAAAAACAGGCGGGTCGAGTAAAATGATTTGGCGGGCCATATAAAAATATTTGTCTGGCCACATAAATGATGTTGCGGCCCTCATATGACATGTAGGGCAACATTAAATGTAGTGGCGGCCCACATAAATGATGTGGTGGGCCAAATTAAAATGACACGGAAAACAACATTAAATTATGTCGCTGCCAACATAAATTAATGTGGCAAGCCAAATTAGAATTACGAGACTAGCCACATTAAAATAAGGTGGCGGTCCACAATAAAATGATGTGGGCCACTTTAGAATTATCTGCTTGGCACTTTAAAATTAAGTATTGGGCCAACATAAATGATTTGGCTGGCCACTCAAATGATGTAGCAGACCACTTAAAATGATGTGGTGGGCAACATTAAAATTACATGGACAGCAACAATAAATGATGTGGCGGCTCACATAAAATGATGTGGCAAGCCACATTAGAATTATGAAACTAGCCACATAAATATGAAGTGGCGGTCCACAGTAAAAGGAAGTAGTGGGCTACAAAAATGATTTGGATGGCCACATAAATTATGTGGCAGACCACATAAAACGATGTGCTGGGCCAATTTAAAATGACATGGAGAGCAACATTAAATGATGTGGCGGACCACATAAAGTGAATTTGAATTATGAGATTAGGGGCTAGCCACATTAAAATAAAGTGGCGGTCCACAATAAAGTGATGTGGTGGGCCAAATTAAAATTATTGGACTAGCCACATTCAAGTGAAGTAATGGGCCTGACAAAATGATGTGGTAGGCCACAGAAATGGTGGGCAATTATAGGACTAGCCACTTTAAAATGATGCAGCGGGCCAGATTTGTCCCCCTGAGCCTACCGTTTGACACCTGGGCTGTAGAGCTTTTTTTATTAATTCATGAATGTTAAAAACAGGAGAACAGGAAGACGTTGGGACTGACGTGCAAAATATGAGAGTTTCCGGGTCAAACGGGACGTTGACAAGTTCAAGTATGTTTATGGGGCAGTTACCCCTAAAGTCTGCCTAGCAACAAGTGACCATAGAAATGCTTTAAGTGCATAAAGTAGTCAAGCCAGAAGGTAGTTGTATCCCAGACCATGTGTTAGTCACCTCCCAATGCAAGCATGAGTCACATGGCACACGCCACGCCCATACAGAGACCCAATGTTTTCCACTCATCCATGTTCCATCTTCACTCTCCTGCCTCCTCCCGACTCTTTTATTCCCCTCCTTGTCCATCACCCACTTGTCAGCACGCCTTTCAGCTTCTCTGCCGGAAATAATCAATCCCCTCGTCTCCGATGGCAGGAGCAGTCGCAACTTCGCCCCGCCACAATCAGCCCCATCATTAGCGTAATTAAAAAGTGAGAACGCGGGCTGCGGACGAGCGTCGGCAAGTGGAAACAGTCCTGGAGGAATCCCAGCAGAGCAATCAGAGGGTGAGGAGGATGGCGGAGGAAGGTGTTGTTAGGAGACGATGAGGAGGCAAGGGGGTGTCGTTAGGAAGGGAGGAGGGTGATGAAGGTAAGCACAGTAGACGGGTTTTCATTCTTGGCTCAGCGTGTGTGAGGAGCCAACAGGGAACCATGCTGGAGAAGGCAGCCGGAGAAGACGACAGGATGGAGTGAAAGATGGGAGGGGTGAGGATTTGATGCAGGAAGGAAGGAAGGAAGGAAGGAAGGAAGGAAGGAAGGAAGGAAGGAAGGAAGGAAGGAAGGAAGGAAGGAAGATAATGAATGAGTCGCACGGAAAGGCTGCATAAGCACATTTTGATAAGTCATCAGTCACAGCAGCAGACTTCATTAACATGCTCCTTCTTGTAGCCTCAAAAGGTGAGGATGAGGGAGGAGAGGCGAGTGTCAGTGATGGATGAAGGGAGGAGAAGCGGCCGAGGGAGAAAAACAAGGGAAGCCCCCGGAAAGCTGCAGAGAGCAGGGAGGGAGGGGGAGGGGGAAAAGCCTGTGAAGGGAAGCCCTGCTGCACCCAAGAAGAAGAAGACCTCACTTTCTCTTCTCCAGCATAGATGATTCAGAATGCATTATTATAGTCAACGTTTAACTATTCACTAAACTCATGCATGTGCACTACATGATATATGTAAGTAAGTGTGTATGTAAGTGTCGGTATGTAGGCGTGTGTATGTCTCTATATGTACAGTAGGTGTATGGAAGTGTGTAAATGTAAGTGTGTAAATGTAGGTGAATGTAAGTGTGTAAATGTAAGTGTGTAAATGTAGGTGTATGTAAGTGTGTAAATGGAAGTGTGTAAATGTAGGTGTATGTAAGTGTGTAAATGTAAGTGTGTAAATGTAGGTGTATGTAAATGTGTAAATGTAAGTGTGTAAATGTAGGTGTGTGTAAATGTAAGTGTGTAAGTGTAGGTGTATGTAAGAGTGTAAATGGAAGTGTGTAAATGTAGGTGTATGTAAGTGTGTAAATGTAAGTGTGTAAATGTAGGTGTATGTAAGAGTGTAAATGTAAGTGTGTAAATGTAGGTGTATGTAAGAGTGTAAATGGAAGTGTGTAAATGTAGGTGTATGGAAGTGTGTAAATGTAAGTGTATGTAAGTGTGTAAATGGAAGTGTGTAAATATAGGTGTATGTAAGTGTGTAAATGTAAGTGCATGTGTCTGTGTCTATAAGTAGGTATATGTAAGTGTGCAAATGTAAGTGTATATATGTAAGTGCATGTTTGCAAGTGTGTAAATGTAAGTGTATATATGTAAGTGCATGTATGCAAGTGTGTAAATGTAAGTGTATATATGTAAGTGCATGTTTGCAAGTGTGTAAATGTAAGTGTATATATGTAAGTGCATGTATGCAAGTGTGTAAATGTAAGTGCATGTGTCTGTATCTATAAGTAGGTATATGTAAGTGTGCAAATGTAAGTGTATATATGTAAGTGCATGTATGTAAGTGTGTAAATGTAAGTGCATGTATGTAAGTGTGTAAATGTAAGTGCATGTGTCTGTGTCTATAAGTAGGTATATGTAGGTGTGCAAATGTAAGTGTATATATGTAAGTGCATGTATGTAAGTGTGTAAATGTAAGTGTATATATGTAAGTGCATGTTTGCAAGTGTGTAAATGTAAGTGTATATATGTAAGTGCATGTATGCAAGTGTGTAAATGTAAGTGTATATATGTAAGTGCATGTTTGCAAGTGTGTAAATGTAAGTGTATATATGTAAGTGCATGTATGCAAGTGTGTAAATGTAAGTGCATTTGTCTGTGTCTATAAGTAGGTGTATGTAAGTGTGTGCATGTAAGCGTGTGTGTATGTAAGTGTTCTGGTTGTCCCGATATCAATATTTTGGTATGTAAGTGTGTGTATGTAAGTATCGGTATGTTAGTGTGTGTATGTAAGTGTCGGTATTTTAGTGTTTGTATGTCAATCTGTATATGTAAGTGCGTGTATGAAAACGTGTGTATGCAAGTGTATGTATGTAGGTGTATGTATGTAAGGTTGTGTGTGTGTGTATGTATATGTAAGTGTCTCTATGTACGTGTCTGTAAGTGTATGTAGGTAAATGGTTGTACGTAAGTGTGTGTATGTAAGTGTCTGTATGTAAGTGTATATAAGTGTCCCTATGTACGCAAGTGTATATACTGTATGTAAGTGTGTATATGTGTTATGCACATAAAGTCTTGTTATGCACATAGAGTCAAGTGTATGTGTGTTTCTAAGTGGCTGTATGTAAATGTGTGTATGTATGTAAGAGTCCAAATGTAAGTGCGTGTTTGTATGTACGTATGTAAGTGTCCAAAGGTAAGTGTGTGTATGTATGCAAGTGTTTATATGTAAGTGTCTGTATGTAAGTGTCCAAATATAAGTGCGTGTATGTAAATGCATATAAGTGTCTCTATGTAAGTGTCTATATGTGTGTGTATTGTGTATGCACATAGAGTGTATGTAAATGTTTATATGTAAGTGTTATGTTATGTAAATGTAAATATTTAGTCTTCATGGGCCACTCTGTCACATAGCAGCCTGTCAGTGCAGTGGTTTAATGTGGTGTCCGGTGTGGACTCGAACCTGAGGACCTATACTGTAATTTTTAAGAATCCACAGCAAAAACAGTAGTCTATGAAAATCTATGGCAAGTGTTTTCTGAATTTTTTAGGAATCTACAGCAAAAACAGTAGTCTACGATACTCTATATGAAAAGTGTGTTCTGCAATTTTTAGGAATGTATAGCAAAAACAGTAGTCTACGAAAATCTATATGAAAAGTGTTTTTTGCAAGTTTTAGGAATTTACTGCAAAAACAGTAGTCTATGATACCCTATACGACAAGTGTTTTCTGCAATTTTTAGGAATCTACAGCAAAAATAGTAGACTACGATACTCTATATAACAAGTGTTTTCTGTAATTTTTAGGAATCTACAGCAAAAACAGTAGTCTACGATACTCTGTATGACAAGTGTGTTCTGCACTTTTTAGGAATCTACAGCAAAAACAGTAGTCTACGATAATCTATATGACAAGTGTTTTCTGCAATTTTTAGGAATGTACTGCAAAAACAGTAATTTACGATACTCTATATGACAAGTGTTTTTTGCAAGTTTTAGGAATCTACTGCAAAAACAGTAGTCTATGATACTATATATGACAAGTGTTTTCTGCAATTTTTAAGAATCTACAGCAAAAACAGTAGACTACGATACTCTGTATGACAAGTGTTTTCTGGAATTTTTAGGAATCTACAGCAAAAACAGCAGACTACGATACTCTATATGACAAGTGTGTTCTGCAATTTTTAGGAATCTACAGCAAAAACAGTAGTCTACGATAATCTATATGACAAGTGTTTTCTGCAAGTTTTAGGAATCTACTGCAAAAACAGTAGTCTATGATACCTTATACGACAAGTGTTTTCTGCAATTTTTAGGAATATACAGTAAAAATAGTAGACTACGATACTCTATATAACAAGTGTTTTCTCTAATTTTTAGGAATCTACAGCAAAAACAGTAGTCTACGATACTCTGTATGACAAGTGTGTTCTGCACTTTTTAGGAATCTACAGCAAAAACAGTAGTCTACGATAATCTATATGACAAGTGTTTTCTGCAAGTTTTAGGAATCTACTGCAAAAACAGTAGTCTATGATACCCTATACGACAAGTGTTTTCTGCAATTTTTAGGAATATACAGTAAAAATAGTAGACTACGATACTCTATATAACAAGTGTTTTCTGTAATTTTTAGGAATCTACAGCAAAAACAGTAGTCTACGATACTCTGTATGACAAGTGTGTTCTGCACTTTTTAGGAATCTACAGCAAAAACAGTAGTCTACGATAATCTATATGACAAGTGTTTTCTGCAATTTTTAGGAATGTACTGCAAAAACAGTAATTTACGATACTCTATATGACAAGTGTTTTTTGCAAGTTTTAGGAATCTTCTGCAAAAACAGTAGTCTATGATACTTTATATGACAAGTGTTTTCTGCAATTTTTAGGAATCTACCGCAAAAACAGTAGACTACGATACTCTGTATGACAAGTGTTTTCTGGAATTTTTAGGAATCTACAGCAAAAACAGTAGTCTACGATAATCTATATGACAAGTGTTTTCTGCAATTTTTAGGAATGTACTGCAAAAACAGTAGTCTACGATAATCTATATTACAAGTGTTTTCTGCAATTTTTAGGAATGTACTGCAAAAACAGTAGTTTACGATACTCTATATGACAAGTGTTTTTTGCAAGTTTTAGGAATCTTCTGCAAAAACAGTAGTCTATGATACTTTATATGACAAGTGTTTTCTGCAATTTTTAGGAATCTACAGCAAAAACAGTAGACTACGATACTCTGTATGACAAGTGTTTTCTGGAATTTTTAGGAATCTACAGCAAAAACAGTAGTCTACGATACCCTATAAGACAAGTGTTTTCTGCAATTTTTAGGAATCTACAGCAAAAACAGTAGACTACGATACTCTGTATGACAAGTGTTTTCTGGAATTTTTAGGAATCTACAGCAAAAACAGTAGTCTACGATACCCTATAAGACAAGTGTTTTCTGCCTTTTTTAGGAATCTACAGCAAAAACAGTAGTTTACGATACTCTATATGACAAGTGTTTTTTGCAAGTTTTAGGAATCTTCTGCAAAAACAGTAGTCTATGATACTTTATATGACAAGTGTTTTCTGGAATTTTTAGGAATCTACAGCAAAAACAGTAGTCTACGATACCCTATAGGACAAGTGTTTTCTGCCTTTTTTAGGAATCTACAGCAAAAACAGTAGTTTACGATACTCTATATGACAAGTGTTTTTTGCAAGTTTTAGGAATCTTCTGCAAAAACAGTAGTCTATGATACTTTATATGACAAGTGTTTTCTGGAATTTTTAGGAATCTACAGCAAAAACAGCAGACTACGATACTCTGTATGACAAGTGTTTTCTGCAGTTTTTAGGAATCTACTGCAAAAACAGTAGTCTATGATACTTTATATGACAAGTGTTTTCTGTATTTTTTAGGAATCCACAGCAAAAACAGTAGTCTGAAAATCTATGACAAGTGTTTTCTGACATTTTTAGGAATTTACAGCAAAAACAGTAGTCTACGAAACCCTATAGGACAAGTGTTTTCTGCATTTTTTAGGAATCTACAGCAAAAACAGTAGACTACAATACTCTATATGACAAGTGTTTTCTGGAATTTTTAGGAATCTACAGCAAAAACAGTAGTCTACGATAATCTATATGACTAGTGTTTTCTGCATTTTTTAGGAATCTACAGCAAAAACAGTAGACTACAATACTCTATATGACAAGTGTTTTCTGGAATTTTTAGGAATCTACAGCAAAAACAGTAGTCTACGATAATCTATATGACTAGTGTTTTCTGCATTTTTTTAGGAATCTACAGCAAAAACAGTAGACTACAATACTCTATATAACAAGTGTTTTCTGTCATTTTTAGGAATCCACAGCAAAAACAGTAGTCTGAAAATCTATGACAAGTGTCTTCAGAAATTTTTAGGAATCTACAGCAAAAACAGTAGTTTACGATAATCTATATGACAAGTGTTTTCTGGAATTTTTAGGAATCTACAGCAAAAACAGTAGTCTACGATAATCTATATGACAAGTGTTTTCTGCAATTTGTAGGAATCTACTAGTTTACGATACTCTATATGACAAGTGTTTGTGTTTTCTGCAATTTGTAGGAATCTACTGCAAAAACAGTAGTTTACAATACTCTATATGACAAGTGTTTTCTGCAATTTTTAGGAATCTACAGCAAAAACAGTAGACTACGATACCCTAAACAACAAGCGTTTTCTGCAATTTTTAGGAATCTACAGCAAAAACAGTAGACTACAATACTCTATATGACATGTGTTTTCTGGAATTTTTAGGAATCTACAGCAAAAACAGTAGTCTATTAAAATCTATGACAAGTGTTTTTTGAAATTTTTAGGAATCTACAGCAAAAACAGTAGTCAGAGGTCCTTAAAATGGCAGATATTGGTTTTTAGGAATCTACCAAAAAAAAGTAGTTTTTTTTTCTTTTGCTGTTTTTAGGGATTCACTACAAAAACACTAGGTAAAACAAATCTGCTTCTTTCTTTTTAGTAATCTACAGCAAAAACACTTTCAAACATCATCTATATGACAGGAGTTTTTTAGTTCCTTATAAAACAATAGCACTCTGCTGTTTTTCGTCATTTACCCCCAAAACACTGGCAAATAATTTCTGATGACAGGATCACTTTTTTTTTTTTAGGAATTTACTGTAAAAACCTGAGTCAAAGATCCTCTAAATAAAAGGCGGCTGTTTTTAAAGACCAACTGCAAAAACGCTGTTCAGAGATCCTCTATATCAGTGGTCCGCAACCTTTTTGTAACTGCGGCCCGGTGGTTGGGGACCACTGCTCTATATGACAAGAGTGCTGGAATAGAGTGAGAAGTGGCGGTGCCTACTAGAGTGTAAAAGTCAAGTGTGTTGAAATGAAACAAATCAATATGATTGGTGTCTAAAGTCACGTGTCGTAAATACGCTAATGAGCTGCACGTGTCACTACCAAAGCGGACGTCTCGTCAACTTTGACGACTGCTCGTGCTCGCGGACGTGCGCGGCCCAGATCGCAGTTTGTTTTAGTCATGCCGGGAGAACTTTTGCGTCGTCGCCGTGAGCGACCGCGGACGGAACGAGCACGCGCCTTCTGGAAGCTTCTTTCTGCTGACACAGCAACATGTTGCTGCCCGGCCACGTGACGGACACGGCCCCGGCACGAGCTGGTGCGCGGTGGACGTCACCAACAGTAGCAGACGGCAGATCAACTGTTCTTACCTTTCGGTGACGGTGAAGATGGCGCATGTGCACTCGACGAGACGCGCAGGAGGACTGAGGATGCTGAGATGTCCCGCCTCGCTCCACCAGCATCCTCCCCCCCCTTCCCTCTCTCACTCTCTCTTTCTCTCTCTCTCTTTACTCGCTGCGTACACACACACACGCATAGGCACGCGCACGCGCACGGTGCCAGGGGGCGTGTCCTCGAGAGGACGCAGGAAGAGGAGAGGACTCTTGTTTGAAGAGGGAAGGAGGCAAGGGAAGGAAGGACGGGAGAAGGAATCTAGGGGTGAAGGAAGCAAACATTAATACATGTCTTTTCCGCTTGCTTACTTTCTTCCACGTGGCTAACTAATACTAATAATACAAAACACAAAACCAGTGAAGTTGGCACGTTGTGTTACTCGTAAATAAAAACAGAACACAATGATTTGCAAATCCTTTTCAACCTATATTCAATTGAATAGACTGCAAAGACAAGATATTCAATGTCCCAACTGAGAAACTTAATTTAATTTAATTTAATAATTACAGATGTCCGATAATGGCTTTTTTGCCGATATTCCGATATTGTCCAACTCTTAATTACCGATTCCGATATCAACCGATACCGATATATACAGTCGTGGAATTAACACATTATTATGCCTAATTTTGTTGTGATGCCCCGCTGGATGCATTAAAGAATGTAACAAGGTTTTACAAAATAAATTAACTCAAGTTATGGAAAAAAGTGCCAACATGGCACTGCCATATTTATTATTGAAGTCACAAATTGCATTATTTTTTTTAACATGCCTCAGAACAGCAGCTTGGAATTTGGGACATGCTCTACCTGAGAGAGCATGAGGAGGTTGAGATGGGCGGGGTTTTAGGGTAGGGGGTAGCGGGGGGGGGGAGTATATTGTAGCGTCCCGGAAGAGTTAGTGCTGCAAGGGGTTCTGGGTATTTGTTCTGTTGTGTTTATGTTGTGTTACGGTGCGGATGTTCTCCCGAAATGTGTTTGTCATTCTTGTTTGGTGTGGGTTCACAGTGTGGCGCATATTTGTAACAGTGTTAAAGTCGTTTATACGGCACCCTCAGTGTGACCTGTATGGCTGTTGACCAAGTATGCCTTGCATTCACTTGTGTGTGTGAAAAGCCGTAGATATTATGTGACTGGGGCGGCACGCAAAAGCAGTGCCTTTAAGGTTTATTGGCGCTCTGTACTTCTCACTATGTCCGTGTACACAGCGGCGTTTTAAAAAGTCATACATTTTACTTTATGAAACCGATACCGCTAATTTCCGATATTATATTTTAAAGCATTTATCGGCCGATAATATCGGACTGCCGATATTATCGGACAGCTCTATTAATAATCATTAACTTAGAACTTAATGGCAGCAACACGTTGCAAGAAAGTTGGCACAGGGGCATTTTTACCACTGTGTTACATGGCCTTTCCTTTTAACAACACTCAGTAAACTTTTGGGAACTGAGGAGACACATTTTTGAAGCTTTTCAGGTGGAATTATTTCCCATTCTTGCTTGATGTACAGCTTAAGTTGTTCAACAGTCCGGGGTCTTTGTTGTGGTATTTTACGCTTCATTATGTGCCACACATTTTCAATGGGAGACAGGTCTGGACTACAGGCAGGCCAGTCTAGTATAGAAATAGCACCATTGATAACGAATAACAATTATTATTATTTTAGAACTTAAAAACCATAACCGCACAAACAATTTTTTTACAACACAAACGTAGGACAAAGGAATGGCATTGTTATTTTAATACTTGCAGTGATAAAGTGACAACTTCACGCAGGTCACTGGAACAGGTCTTCTGTCCAGTCAGAGGTTTTAGCGCCTCCTGTTGGCAGCTTACTCAATAGTCTGAGAATGTAATCATAGCGGGTGCGAGCTGGAGCCTATCCAAGCTCACTTATACCTTGCATGGCGTGCTTTACTTGTGTTTCACAGCAGTGAGGGGTTAAATAATACTGAAGCATGGACGTATTATGCAACACGAGGAGTAGTAATACTGCGCATGTGAGAAGGAAAAAAAACATGGAATTAAGAAAAAGAAAACATTCAGAAGTGTATATAATTTTGAGCAGAGCTGCACATTTCATATTTCTTTCTGCACAGCTATTTAATAAAAATATGTAACTTATATTTTCTAACTTTTAAATGTATTTGCAGGTCAAATATGATAACTTTTTAATCCAGCAGATGGCGGATGACCATATGAAACACTAACACAGCATTAGTGCAGTGTCAATACAGGTAGTGAGTGTGCCCTACACTCACCGAGGCATCATTTAGCTTACCTGGTTGTTTTTTTTTCCCAAAATGTGTAACTTACAAAAGGAATAAACCACACAAAAAAAATGGCACGTACGTGATGGAGCCCACACAAGCAAGAGACCAAGAGATTTCAACCCTCGATGTCCTGACTGTGGGGCAGACAGGGGCGGATTAAGAAATTTTGGCCCCCTGGGCCTGACATGGTCTTGGCCCCTCAACCCCCCGCGCGTGTGGGCGCACACACACGCACGCACTATGCAAGAAATACTGTATACTGTGAACAGACATGCACACTGTACTGTACAGAAGAGTGCACATACTGCACACACACTATTAGGTATACCACACAGACACTGACAAGCACAGGTTTCACACAGACACAGGGGGAGGGGATAAATGGCCTAAAAATAAACATTTTTGAAAATGATTACGCCCACTTCAGTGATGGTGCATTGGGTCATTTGAGAGATATTATGTATTGGAAGTTGGTAGCTATCATGAAATAAACCCCCCAACCCACCCAAAAAACTAAATCGGACATGATTTTTGCCCCCTTTTCCTCCCTTCTATCATTAAAAATAAAATAATATCTTAGGAAAACACATTGGCATAACGGCAGCTGTGCAGCAAATTGAGGCTCAAAGTCTGTATCTATTTGTGGTTAAGCTTGAGGAGAAGGAGAAAGGTAAAATGATAACATGCATCGGAGAGCACCACAAAGAAAGGTGTAGGCCAGTTCATGGTACAAGGGCTGCATGCAGGTCAAGATAGCCCATTTCCAAGAATGCTATAGTGGCTGGACAGGCACTGGACATGTCCTGAACTCAGTGTCAGACGTGGCTGCCGAATACTTGGATGAAGTGAAGCAGCTGACAGATCTCATGCTGCCCCATCTGAAGACTGTCCTGGCCAGGCAGAGGATGGATGAGGAGACCTTCCCAATGGACCCTGTCAGTGAACAGGCTAGTAACATTGATGGCACCCCTGTGCACAACATTGGGATGGAGAGACAATGTGGCAAGGTGGACTACAAACTGAAGAAGTTGGGCACACTAAACGCAGTCAATAGGTCAATAATTTTACAGAAGAGCCAGGAGCTTCAGAGGTTTCAAGGCAGCAGCACAAGCAAAAAGGGAGGTTGAACTCAACTGGAGTAAATTCATGAAGGCAAAATTCGAGAGTAGGGCAGATGAGAAACAAGAGATGGCTCAAAGAAAGGAGAGTAAGAGACTAGACATGCTGGACACACTGAAATCTTTTGATGGCCCCTTCACGATAGTGGGGAAGTTGAAAAGTTCCTTGTGGATGAAAGTCTGCACAAGAATGCAAAGCTGCAGAGAATGAAGCTTGAGGTTCAGTTTGCCAGAGAAAGCACCAAGCTTCTGCCTAAAGTCAATCCTATCTTCACAATCCAGGTGACACTTCCCAGAAATGGCAAAAGTGCAATTCTCCAAGTCATAATGGATACTTAGAATTTTATGGTGGTGGTAAGTATTCATGAAAACAGGTAGCCTAACATTAGTGAATGGGTGAATTCTGGAAATAACCTAAAAATCTTACACAGTGCACCTTTAAGCAAGGGGTTTCTTTCGTGCTTTCAATTTTGCAAAATCATCCACCACATCATTGAAGTCCAACTCTCTTGTCAGCTCACTCTCAATTGCCATTAGAGATAACACATTTAATCTTTTCTGAGTCATTCTTGTGCGCAGCTCATTTTTTACTCTTGACAAAAGAGAGAATGAGCGTTCTCCCTCACAGTTACTGACCGGTAGAGTGAGAAAAATCTGTAGCGCAATGTATGTATTAGGAAACGTAGGCTGTAGTCCAAAATGTATTATTGTTTTGAGCAGTCCTGAAGGGGTCCTCTCCTCATCAGTGTTGTTGAGCTGTATAAAAGATTTGAACTGTATAAGCTCCTGTCCAAGACTTTCATTGAGGTCAGATGGGTATGATTCAGTGAGAATCTTGGCCTTGTGAAGGACTGAAGCATTGGACTCTGTATCCAAAGAGAAAAGGACACTGAACAAATTGTTCAGATGTTTGTAGGCCTCCAGACGGTGATTAAGGCTTGAACTCAGTTGATCAATAGAGGCAATAAATGTCTCTATTTGAAACAGTTGCCTTCCCTCAAGCACAACATCTGGGGATGCTGATTCATCAGCAAACTTTTTACGTTTCCTCGTCCGTTCAGCCCTGTAAGATGGGGTGCCACCCAACATGTTTAAGGCTTTCTGCTCAAAATGATCAAATAGATCTCTTTGGGAGAGAACAAAGGTGCGCAGAGATTCCAGCAATCTAACTGCTGTACCAAGGTCCATGTCTGCTTTTTGAAGTTGCAGACTTGTGGCCTGAAATCTGGACAGAACAGTGTCCCAAAAGCCTGCCATGAAGGCCATCTCAAGTGAATCCAGCTTCCGCACTAGACTGTCAGCTTCAGTTCGTGTGTCTCGTTTCTCTGTGTCATCAGTGGAAATAACCTGTAGTGCTGCTTTTATTTTACTGTAGTTCTGCCACAGTGCTTTGGTAGATTCTGCACGGCAACTCCAACGCGTGTTGGATAAAGCTTTAAGTGTGAGATCTATGTTGGAATTGCCAAATACCCTGTCCCATCGGTGTGTGGATGCAGTTGTGAAGTTGTAAATAGACTGAATCAAGTCAAAATACTTAGAGACTTCATTTCCACATCTGTCAATGCTGTTGACTCCCACCAAATTCAAAGAGTGAGCTGCACATGGAATATAGTGTATTAATGGGTTGCTTTTCTTTAAGTGAGCCTGCAACCCATTATACCTCCCTGACATGTTGCTGGCATTATCATAAGCCTGCCCCCTGCAATTTGACAGCTCTAACCCTAGATTTTCCAACACAGACATGACACAGTTAGCCAAACTTTCACCTGTATGGCTAGTAATGGGCTCAAAACCCACAAAGCGTTCAACAACACTGCCCTCTTTGCTAACAAAACGGAATATGAATGTCAATTGGTCCACATGAGATAAATCTGGGGTTGAATCCACAATGATAGAGTAGTATTTGCTTGCTTGCAGTTCATCTGCTATAGCCTGTTTGGTTTTTGCACCCATCAATTCAATGAATTCCTCACAAATGGTGGAGGACAGATATGAGGTATTACCTCGACCCATCTGCCCAAACTTTCTGATGTGATCCTTTAGAAAGGGATCAAATTCAGCCAGGACCTCCAGAATACCAAGGTAGTTCCCATTGAGAGGAGACCCTAACGATTCATTTTTACCCCTAAATGCAAGGCCCCTTTCTGCAAGGAATTTAATGACTGCAACAACTCTTTGTAACACCTGCCTCCAATAGCTGCTCTCTGCCTGAAACTGTTTGAACAGGTCTGCATCAACTGTGGCACCTTTGGCGCGGTTCAAGACTGCTTGCATGCAGGTTATGTGCTCAGCACTTCGCTCATGTTCACCAAATCTTTCTGAGTGTTTCCAATCACAATAGCCTGTCACAAAAGAATGCGTTTTTGGGGAAAACAGTTTGCATGCAAAGCAGTAAACATTACCAGTAGAGGGAGAGTACATCAGCCACTCTCTTTGTACTCGTTGTCCATTGGGCAAGTGTGAAGTAAAATGCTCATTGTTTAGGCATCGGGTTTTGCCTCCTAGCCCACTGTTCCTCACAGAAGCTGGATAATGGCTGTGACGGTTGTGAAATGATTTTGCACCTCTTTGAATAAGAACTTCCTTCATTGACTCAGTGAGGGTCTCAGCCCATTTAGCGGGATCACTAGGTAGAGTTGTCACTGTAGATGGTGTTGAAGAAAGATTCAGCTCATTTTCTATGCTGTCCAGAGGTGCAGTGACCTCACATTCATCCGAGCAACTGGCTACTGCTGAATTGGTTGAATCATAAGCATCAGAAGCATTTGGTTCAGTGTCTACACTTGTAGTGGTCTCAGGATCTTGGGAGCTACATGCTAGCTCAGGTGCATTGCTAACCTTAGCTGAATTTGCAGTAGCATTTATAGAATTGCTTTCAGCAGATGTCTTTGTACTGAAGAAGCTGGAGATATTTGGAACACTCTCAAGTAAAACTGATTCCTTTTTTTTCTTTTCTTGCTGAATTTTTTTTCTAGCTCCTCCACTTAAACGTTTATGATCCATATTTCCCTTCTTTCTTTGCACATTGGCTCTTTGCCTATCACAACAGATAAACCAACTATGTGTGTGTGTGTGTGTGTGTGTGTGTGTGTGTGTGTGTGTGTGTGTGTGTGTGTGTGAGTTTGTTTGTGTGTTTATGATCGGTGCTGCTTCCTTCAAGTGTGTGAGGTGATTTAGAAAACTAGCAACCCAGCATCAACACTCCAAAGCAGAGAATAACAGCTTACTAGCATAGACAATTGAGAGCAGAGAATCAACTGATTCGTCTGATAGACAGCAGGAGAGCAGAGTGGTCAGTGATGATCGAATCAAGAAAATGTCTAAATGGCAAGGGAACAGACTGATTTGTACTGAGGAGAAAGAGAGAGAGAGCCAATTACAGTGAAATATATTCCAAAAGAGCCAAGTGACTAGCTGAAGGCAGGGACAAATGCCTTGGAGTGACCAACAAGAGTGCAAAGTACCAAATGGCAAAATGTGGAAAGACCAACAGGCAGATCTGCTTTTACCTCTTATCTTCACAACCAAAAAGTTGCTAAATGATGTTTTCAGTCGCTAGCCAGGTATGGCCAAAAGACGCGAAATCTAGCGGCAAAGTCGGTCAATCACACTGACAGTGAAACAAATATTTTGAAAAGATAATAATTGTACACCTTTGTGCACTTAAGTCTTCTATCTAAATATTTTCACAAAGGACACCAAGGCAGCTTGCTAGCTATGATGGGAGCAACAATGTCTGATAGACAGCAGGAGAGCAGAGTGGTCAGTGATGATCCAATCAAGAAAATGTCTAAATGGCAAGGGAACAGACTGATTTGTACTGAGGAGAAAGAGAGAGCCAAGTACAGTTAAATATATTCCAGAGCCAAGTGACTAACTGAAGGCAAAGACAACAGCCAGATACCTTAGCAGAGACCAACAAGAATTCAAAGTACCTAATAGCAAGATGGCGAGACCAACACAATAAATTGTATTAGGATTTAATTTATTAACGTTAATCTTAACAGCCAAAAAGTTGCTGAATAATGTTTGTAGTCGCTAGCCAGGTATGCCCAAAACAAGAGTCGCTAAACCTAGCAGCAAAGTTGCTTAATTGCAACACACTCTAGGATTCAGGGGAATTAAGGATAATAAAGATATTAATTGTACAACTTTTTGTACTTTTTTTCTAGTTTTTTGAGTCGCCAGCCATGTATGGCCAAAAGTCGCTAATTGAATGCCAACGTTGCTTAATCGCCAACACACTGGGACTCACTGAAGGACTGACTGAATAAAAAAGATAATTAAGATAATTGTGTACTTTTCTCTTCTGATATTTTCTGTAAGGACCCCAAGCTATCTGCAAGCAGCAATAATGTCTGACAGACAGGAGAGCAGAGTGGTCAGTGATGAATGGCAAGGGAACAGGCTGATTTGTACTGAGGAGAAAGAGAGAGAGAGAGCCAATTACAGTGAAATATATTCCAAAAGAGCCAAGTGACTAGCTGAAGGCAGGGACAAATGCCTTGGAGTGACCAAGAAGAGTGCAAAGTACCAAATGGCAAAATGTGGGAAGACCAACAGGAAGATCTGCTTTTACCACTTATCTTCACAACCAAAAAGTCGCTAAATGATGTTTTTAGTCGCTAGCCAGGTATGGCCAAAAGACGCGAAATCTAGCGGCAAAGTCGGTCAATCACACAGTGAAACAAATAATTTTAAAAAGATAGTAATCGTACAATGTCTTGTACTTTTGTCTTCTTTCTTAATATTTCTCAAAGGACACCAAAATGTCGCTATCTGCAGGCAGCTTGCTAGCTATGATGGCAGCAACAATGTACCTTAGAGTGACTGACCAACAAGAGCTCAAAGTACCTAATGGCAAAATGTGGAGAGACAGACACAATAAATTGCATTAAGATGAAGAGAACTGTTGCTATTATTAATCTTAACATCAACCAGAAAGTCGCTAAATGTCACCAGCCAGGTATGGCCAAAAGTCGCTTAATTGGCCACACACAGTAACAGAGAAACTAACAAAAAAAAGATCATAAAGATAATAGTTGTACAACTGTGTGTACTTTTGTCTTCTTTCTAAATATTTTCCCAAAGGACACCAAAATGTTGCTATCTGCAGGCGGGAGCGTGCCTATGTTCCCCGGGTCCTATGTTCCCCGGGTCCTATGTTCCCCGGTTGTTCCTGGGTCTTTGTATGCGACCGGGGAACTTAGGACCCTTTTTCTAAAAAAGGGTCCTATGTTCCCTGCATTGTATCTGGCGAAATTGCGAAATTGTGCCCTGACCAAAACCATCCCTAAACCTAACCTGTCACAGGGCGTTGTGGAGCACTTTTTTTTGGCGAAATTGTGCCCTGACCAAAACTATCCCTAAACCTAACCTGTCACAGGGCGTTGTGGAGCACTTTTTTGGCGAAATTGTGCCCTGACCAAAACCATCCCTAAACCTAACCTGTCACAGGGCGTGCGGCAGCAGATAGAGCAACTCAAACGCGAACTTCCTTCCTTCGACAACTTAAACGCGTCTCTGTCATGCGTGTCTGCGTGCGTCTTACTTAGTCGCGCATTGGAAGCAGCGGGGAACATAGAACCCTTTTCTGGAAAAAGTGTTGTACGTTCCCCGCAGCGGGGAACATAGAACCCTTTTTTTTAAAAAGGGTCCTTAGTTCCCCGGTAGAGGGGAACATAGGACCCGGGTAACATAGGGACGGGGAACATAGGGATGACCCGCTGCAGGCAGCTTGCTAGCTATGATGGCAGCAACGATGTCTGCCAGACAGGAGAGAGTGGTCAGTGACGATCGAATCGAGAAAATGACAAAATGGGTCAAAGACCAAAAAGTTATTAACTGACAGCAGTGACAAATGTCAGACTGTAAACTTTCTCGAAAGAAAAGGACAAAATGGGAAGATGCTGATAATAACAGCAAAATGGAAAATATAAGAATTTCCAAGTAATGCTCAACTCAAGTGTGTGTGTGTGTGTGTGCGCGCGTTAAACTTCTTGTTGAATGATTTCAAATTATCTCTGAGTCTGAACTGAGGGAAAGGAAACCAAATTTTGAGCAGTCTCTCACGAGTTCAAAATACCAAATGAGGAGATTCTAAAAGAACAGACCGGTTTATGAAAGACTTGATGGGGGAGGGGCACAGCTAAGAATACTTGAGTGAGATTCTGTGATCCAAATTCGAGATAGAGCTTTTTGATAATGATAATTTGTCAGAGTAAGGTTGTGTAATCAAAATTTGAGAATGAGCTTTGTCAATCAATCAAGAATATTTGCATTAAGTTCTGTGATCAAAATTCAGAAACAACCTTTAATAATTGATAAAGAATATGTGAGTGAGGTTGTGTGATCCATCCAATTTGAGAATTAGCTTTGATAATAATGATTGAGAGCCTCTGGCCCTCTGTGGATCATGGCCGCGGGGCCAATTTTGCCTGGCCCCTTGGGGCCTCTGTGGGTCGTGGCCGCGGGGCCAAGTTGGCCTGGCCCCTTGGGGCCTCTGACCCTCTATGGATCGGGGCCAAGTTGGCCTGACCCCTCGGGGCCTCTGGCCCTCTATGGATCATGGCCGCGGGGCCAAGTTGGCCTGACCCCTTAGGACCTCAGGCCCTCTGTGGGTCGCGGCCGCGGGGCCAAGTTGACCTGGCCCCTTGGGGCCTCTTACCCTCTATGGATCGTGGCCGCGGGGCCAAGTTGACCTGGCCCCTTGGGGCCTCTGGCCTTCTGTGGCTCGCGGCCGCGGGGCCAAGTTGGCCTGGCCCTTTGGGGCCTCTGGCCTTCTGTGGGTCGTGGCCGCGGGGCCAAGTTGGCCTGGCCCCTTGGGGCCTCTGACCGTCTATGGATCGTGGCCGCGGGGCCAAGTTGACCTGGCCCCCTGGGGCCTCTGACCCTCTATGGATCGTGGCCGCGGGGCCAAGTTGGCCTGGCCCCTTGGGGCCTCTGACCGTCTATGGATCATGGCCGCGGGGCCATGTTGGCCTGGCCCCTTGGGGCCTCTGGCCCTCTGTGGGTCGCGGCCGCGGGGCCAAGTTGACCTGGCCCCTTGGGGCCTCTTACCCTCTATGGATCATGGCCGCGGGGCCAAGTTGGCCTGGCCCCTTGGGGCTTAAGATTATTATTTTTGCAAAAGTAGTTTTGCTTGGGTCGCGGCCGCGGGGCCAAGTTGGCCTGGCCCCTTGGGGCCTCTGGCCCCCTGGGCCTGGGCCCGGTAGGCCCGGTCATTAATCCACCTATGGGGGCAGACATCCTCACCGGGGGGCCAATAGGTCATATTATTTAATAATGCAATGGTGGCCACATGGTACAGTAAAGTGGTGAGTCAGCGTTTATTTACGTTGATTTACTGTATATGAGGGAGAACAGGCCCCTCCCCCTTCAAGCCACTTTCATTCCAAAAGCGACGACAGTAAATCTACCGAATGCGCTCTGGTGCATAAATCTTACAGGCCATCGTCACTTCACCTCCTGAGAGGTTTTGCGAAACACAATAAGGTTGGCCAAGTTTGTTCAAGCCGCCCTCATGCGTGGCGTCCGCCAATCAAAGCTCAGGGAATTCGGAGCGGAAAAGAGCAACGTCGTGCCAAATTTCTGCTCTGTGTCGAGCGTCCCGGAGAGGACTTCCTGTGCCCTAACGTGGACAAAGTCTTGGACACGGACAGTAAACACGTCACCCCAGGTCGGCTTTAAATTAACGTCAGGCGTGATTTCCCTGGCGGAGGTCGTAAAAAGACTCCAAGTGATTGGAAAAAAAAATCGATACAATTGATGAAGCAGGAATCACTTATTGATCACATTGATGCTCCTGATTTTTCAACTTTATGGGTGGAAAAATCGGGGGTGCCATTTGCAGCCCCCAGTTCAAATTGTGTTGGTCCACAGCTCAGCAGGCACGAGACATTGATACAACGTTGATTACTCATACGTACATGTCCTTTCAAACTGACTTTGAAACAACGTTGCAAAACATTTGTACATTGAGACAACGTTGGTGTCTAATGTTGGATCCACGTTGTTGGTTGAGAAATGACCACATTTCTATGGTCAAATCAACGTCACAACCTGACATTGAATAAACTTCGTCAAAAAGCATGTTGTTTCAACGTTACAATTGAGTTGCTCAACGTCAGGAACAAATTCAACAAACAAAGATGTAATGTAATTTATATATATATATATATATATATATATATATATACACTACCGTTCAAAAGTTTGGGGTCACATTGAAATGTCCTTATTTTTTAAGGAAAAGCACTGTACTTTTCAATGAAGATAACTTTAAACTAGTCTTAACTTTAAAGAAATACACTCTATACATTGCTAATGTGGTAAATGACTATTCTAGCTGCAAATGTCTGGTTTTTGGTGCAGTATCTACATAGGTGTATAGAGGGCCCATTTCCAGCAACTATCACTCCAGTGTTCTAATGGTACAATGTGTTTGCTCATTGGCTCAGAAGGCTAATTGATGATTAGAAAACCCTTGTGCAATCATGTTCACACTTCTGAAAACAGTTTAGCTCATTACAGAAGCTACAAAACTGACCTTCCTTTGAGCAGATTGAGTTTCTGGAGCATCACATTTGTGGGGTCAATTAAACGCTCAAAATGGCCAGAAAAAGAGAACTTTCATCTGAAACTTGACAGTCTATTCTTGTTCTTAGAAATGAAGGCTATTCCACAAAATTGTTTGGGTGACCCCAAACTTTTGAACGGTAGTGTGTATATATATATATTATATATATATATATATATATATATATATATATATATATATATATATATATATATATATATATATATATATATATATATATATTAGGGCTGCAACAACTAATCGATTAAATCGATTCAAATAGATTATAAAAATAGTTGACGATTAATTTAGTAATCGATTCGTTGGATCTGTGCTATGCGCAGAGGCCATTTTTTTATTATTTAAAAAAAAAAAAAAGATTTTTATTTTATTTTTTATAAACCTTTATTTATAAACTGCAACATGTACCAACAGCTGAGAAACAATAATCAAAATAAGTATGGTGCCAGTATGCTGTTTTTTTTCAATAAAATACTGGAAAGGATAGAAATGTAGTTTGTCTCTTTTATCCGATTATTAATCGATTAATCGAAGTAATAATCGACAGATTAATCGATTATCAAATTAATCATTAGTTGTAGCCCTAATATATATATATATATATATATATATATATATATATATATATATATATATATATATATACATATACAAATATGGATATATACACACACATGTATATACATATATACATACACTGAACAAAAATATAAACAACACTTTTGTTTTGCTTCCATTTTTCACGAGTTGAACTCAAAGATCCATGACTTTTACTATATACACAAAATACATATTCCTCTCAAATATTGTTCACAAATCTGTGTTAGTGAGCATTCATCCCACCTCACATGTGTGGCATATCAAGATGCTGATTAAACAGCATGATTATTGCACAGGTGTGCCTTAGGCTGCCCACAGTGAAAGGCCACTCTGAAATGTGCAGTTTGATCTCACAGCCATCTCCAAAGGCGCTTCAGAGAATTTGGCAGTACATCCAACCAACC
Source organism: Entelurus aequoreus (assembly GCF_033978785.1). Taxonomy (NCBI): domain Eukaryota; kingdom Metazoa; phylum Chordata; class Actinopteri; order Syngnathiformes; family Syngnathidae; genus Entelurus; species Entelurus aequoreus. Next base: position 33,829,369 of record NC_084740.1, read on the forward strand.
ACACAACCGCAGACCACGTGTAACCACACAAGCCAGGGACCTCCATGATCGTCTGAGACCAGCCACCCGGACAGCTGCTGCAACAATTGGTTTGTATAACCAAATAATTTCATGCACTAAAATTGTGAGAAACCGTCTCAGGGAAGCTCATCAGCATGCTCGTCATCTTCATCAGGGTCTAGACCTGACTGCAGTTTGTCGCCGTAACCGACTTGAGTGGTCAAATGCTCACGTTCGACGGCATGTTGGAGAGGTGTTCTCTTCACGGATGAATCCCAGTGTGGGAGAGTGGTTTGCTGATGTCAAGTTGTGAATAGAGTGGCCAATGGTAGGGGTGGGGTTATGGTATGGGCAGGCATATGTTATGGACAAGGAACGCAAATGCATTTTATTGATGGCATTTTGAACGCACAGAGATACCATGACGAGATCCTGAGGCCCATTGTTGTGCCATTTGCCCGAGACCATGTTGCAGCATGACAATGCACGGCTCAATGTTGGAAGGATCTGTACACAATTCCTGGAAGCTGAAAACATCCCAGTTGTTGCATGGCCAGCATACTCACCGGACAAGGCACCCATTGAGCACGTTTGGGATGCCGTGGATCGGCGTATACGACAGCTTGTTTCAGTTCCTGCCAATATGCAGCAACTTGGCACGGTCATTGAAGAGGAGTGGACCAACATTCTACAGGCCACAATCAACAACCTGATCAACTCTATGCCAAGGAGATATGTTGCACTGCGTGAGGCAAATGGCAGTCTTTTATTGCGGGCAGCCTAAGGCACACCTGTGCAATAATCATGCTGTTTAATCAGCATCATGATATGCCACACCTGTGAGGGGAGATGGATTATCTTGGCAAAGAAGAAATGCTCACTAACAGATTTAGATTGATTTGTGAACAATATTTGAGAGGAATATGTATTTTGTGTATATAGTAAAAGTTTTACGTCTTTAAGATTATCTCATAAAAACAAAGAGTGCTGCGTTTTTTTTCTTCCACCTTATATAAATATAGATGTATGTATGTGTGTGTATATGCATACATACATACCGTATTTTTCGGATTATAAATCGCACCTGCCAAAAATGCATAATAAAGGAAAAAAACATATATAAGTCGCACTGGAGTATAAGTCGCATTTTTTGGGGAAATGTATTTGATAAAACCCAACACCAAGAATAGACATTTGAAAGGCAATTTAAAATAAATAAAGAATAGTGAACAACAGGCTGAATAAGTGTATGTTATATGAGGCATAAATAACCAACTGAGAACGTGCCTGGTATGTTAACGTAACATATTATGGTAAGAGTCATTCAAATAACTATAACATATAGAACATGCTATAAGTTTACCAAACAATCTGTCACTCCTAATCGCTAAATCCCATGAAATCCTATACGTCTAGTCCAGGGGTGTCCAAACTTTTTCCACTGAGGGCCGCACACAGACAAATTAAAGCATGCGGGGGCCATTTTGATATTTTTCATTTTCAAACCATATCAAAATATATGGATTTTAATTTTTTTTTACCTTTTTAGTGCTCCCGGGGACCATAAAGGGTCTAAGTCATTAAAATGTTAAAAACAAGTCAAATTATTATTACTATTTTTTATTAAACGATTACAGTAAATCTCTACAGTATATCAACTTCAGGTTAATATAAAGTTAAAAAAACAAAAAGGTTGTATGCTTATTCTGTCAAAGACAACTTTGTTTTTTATAATAAAACTGAAATATGCAGTATTTCCCCCACTGCCCAAAACATTAAGAAAGCAATGTTTGATGTGAAGTAATTAGAGCCTTGAAAAGATCAATAATGCAGGACACCATTGATTTTAATTCATTATTATTTTTGAGTAACCACAGTAAAAAGATGAATAAAATCCCATTAAATGTATTTGGGATCCAAAAGGTGCCCCACCATATATTGGTAGAGCGAATGTGCCAGCAACTTCAGGGTTGCAGGTTCAATCCCCGCTTCCGCCATCGTAGTCACTGCCGTTGTGTCCTTGGGCAGGACACTTTTACCCACCTGCTCCCAGTTTAAATGTAACTTAGATATTGGGTTTCACAATGTAAAGCGCTTTGAGTCACTTGAGAAAAGTGCTATATAAATATAATTCACTTCACTCATAAAGTGATACATTTTTATATATTTTTTTTTACTTTCAACACTTAAGTTACGAGATCAACTTCAGATATATCTGTCGATTTTACGTTTGAACTATTATTTTGTTTGTTTGATGCTCTTTTGTCAAAGAAAACGATGTTTTTGTATGGCAACCACACAAAATATGCAATATTTGCCATATAAAACATTTTAAAGTGAAATATTTGAAATAATTGGAGCCTTGAATAGGTCAATAATTCATTGTAACATTTTTAGCAAGGGCAAAAAAACAAAATAAAAGATAGAAAACAACCTGCATGGCAGCTTTGTGTCAACATGGCAACTTTTTGTAGTTAGATTTGACCTCATTCCACTTTTTGAATGTTTATTTATTTATTTTTGCAATAGCATTTCCAGAATGTGTGGCGGGCCGGTAAACCATTAGCTGCGGGCCGCAAATGGCCCTCGGGTCGCACTTTGGACACCCCTGGTCTAGTCTCTTACGTGAATGATCTAAATATTATTTGATATTTTAAGGTAATGTGTTAACAATTTCACACAAGTCACTCCTGAGTATAAGTCGCACCCCCGGCCAAACTATGAAAAAAACTGCGACTTATAGTCCGAAAAATACGGTACTCTTTTTTAAAAATTTTTTTAAACAAAACAAGAATATATCAAAATTTTTCTTTGTGGACAAATCTAATCCACAATATGAAAAGCTTTTAAAATTAAAATATGATAAAAAATATATATAAACTAAGTAGTCAGTAAAAAAAAAATATGATTAAATAATTAAGATGAAAAATTACAACAACTACAATAATAAACACTGGTAAAAGTATGACTGAACATTCAAATTTTCATACAGGCCTAATTTTTTACACCATATTTTGCAGTTAATCATATTATTATTGTTATCATTATTATACTCTTACAGGAAAAGGCCCTGTACATATTGTAAGAAAAACGAGCAAAAAGATGTAACGTGAAGTTAAAAGATGAAATGCTGATTGTAATTATTAATAATAATATACTTTGTCACCTATAACACAAAGTAATGTCTGTTTTTACTTTCTTTTTTCCAAATAACGAAATATCTTAAAGGCCCCCGCATTCTTTGACTTTTCAGCATGCGGCCCGTACTGGAAAAAGTTTGGACACCTCTGATGTAAAAGGTACACATTCACAATTTGTGGTTTTTTTATTTTTTTTTTATTTTGAAAAAGCTCCGAGTGTGAAAAGGGTGTAATATGCATGCCAGGCCACTAGTTGGCAATGTCCATTTAAAGAACCACAAGTGGTTTTAGTCCTCAATAATAGTCTCATCGGCAGATTTCTGCTCTTGAAACGGCGAATGTAGATTCGTAATGAAGCCTTAGTTTGACGCTCCTCTACTTTCTCCTGCTCCCGCTTGCTGCAGCAACAACAAACAAAACTCCAGACGCTCCTCTTCCTTTTGTATCGTTTACTTGTGAACTAAATCATTCAAAAACGTAAAACAAAAGCGACGTGGGAACAAATGAATGGCAAAATGAAGCGAGTTTGTTACAGTAAAAAAAGAGTTGGAAAAAGTAAGAGTAAGGTCAAAAAAACTGTGTGGCTCGATTCCCCGTACCTGACTGCCTTTACCCATAATACCTTGTGTCCAATGTTCCCTCTAATTTTCCATGTGTGTGAGCAAATGCAAAAACTCCCTGAGCATTCAGTGGAGCCCATGTGAGCAACATCAGACGTGCACACTGTGGCTACACCAGCAGCACACCTGTCCCAAACCTGACTAAATAACAAGTTCAATCTCCATCCATCCATCCATTTTCTACCGCTTGTCCCTTTCGGGGTCGCGGGGGGTGCTGGAGCCTATCTCAGCTGCATTCGGGCGGAAGGCGGGGTACACCCTGGACAAGTCCCCACCTCATTGCAGGGCCAACACAGATAGACAGACAACATTCTCTTATTATTATAATCAAATGACAGCAGTCATTTATTTTCTAATATAAGTGTTTAGGCCCACTTACAATGACAATAACAAAAAATATTGTTTTTCATGAACTGTGTACTTGTATTGTTTGTCTGGGTGGAGGTCCTGCTTTGGAAATAATGTGTACCCCTTTCAAACATTGCATTTAGTTCCCATTAAAACATTCACATGTTGCACAATGAGATGTAAACAGGGGATCATGTGTACATTCCTGCAACTTCCTATTTGTAAAAAATATATTTTTATTAGTATTTATTTAGTATACTAACAGCATTTCATGATTAATATTTATAAATTAAGATTCCTAATAAATGACACTACAATAAGCACACATTTGATTGGTAAATCATAGTGTAACGACCTGGAAGGACACTTTATGTGTGGTGTTGGAGTTGTCCGACTTTTTGTGTGGCTGTAAACGCATCACTGGCTAAGTGCCATATGTGCATGTGTTGGCGCAAGTGAGAAAGAGCGAGCGGCTGCTGTTGATATAACAAAGTTGCTTTTGGTCTGGTTTGTACTGCAGAAAATTACCAGTTTTGCTAGATATCATTTTTTTTTACAAATTTTTTGGTGATGTGTTTATGGCCGACAAAGAGTTTTTCTCAGTAAAGTGATGGATGGAATTCACGTCCTCAAAGCGTCTCGACAGATGTTACAATATTTGAACAATGATGACCAAAACTGTTTCTGTCGTGTCCGTGTGTCGAAAATTGTTAAGCGCTTATTTTTTTATTTGATTTTGTGCGTGGCATAGATTTGCTGTGCGCAGAGGACGCTTGAGCAGTGCGCAATTGCACCTTAGAGGGAACATTGCCTGTGTCCAATGTTCCCTCTAAGCATTCAGTGGAATACAGACGTGAACACTGTGGCCATACCAGCAGCACATTTGTCTCAAACCTGACATAACAATTTAAATGTCCTATTATTATAATCAGGTGACAGTAGTCAATTTCAAGAGATTATTTTATAATATATGTGATTTGGCCCACTTAGATATTGTTTTGTTTTTTTATCAGCTACGCACTGTAGTATTTTGTGCCTGGGTGGGGGTCCTGCTTTGGAAAGATTGTGTACCCCTTTCAGAGATCACATTTAGTTCCCCTTAAAACATTCACATGTTGCATGAGATGAAGTGTTTATTAACTTTCTGTCCGTAAAATAAATATTTTTATTAGCAATTATGTAGTCCTGTAACATCATTTCATGATTAATATCCAAAAAATAACATTGTTAACAAATGACAGTAGAATAAGCACACTGATTGAGGAGTCATAGTAAAATGACCTGAAATTTACACTTTACGTGTAGTGTTGGAGTTGTCCAACTTTTTGTGTGGCCATAAACGCACCAGTGGCTAATTGCCATAGTGTATGTGTTGGTGCAGGTGAGAGAGAGAGCAAGCGGCTGCTGTTGATATAACAGATGACAAAGAGTTGCTTTTGGCTTGGTTTGTACGGTAGACAACGACCAGTTTTGCTAGATAGAAGTATTTTACACATTGTTTTGGTGTGGTTATGGTTGACAAACAATTTCGCTAAATAAAGGGACCGATGGAATTCCTGTCCTCCTTAAAGTGTCTCCACAGACGCTACAATAATTTAACAGTGTTGACAAACATTGTTTTATCAGTTGTGGCCGCCTTTCGTCACCTGTTACTCAGTTGCATTGCAAAATCATACAAAACAAACTATTTGTCTATTTAGTTTAGAGTGAGATTTGATTTTTTGCGTGGCATAGATTTGCCGTGCGCAGAGGACGCTTGAGCAGTGCGCAATTGCACAGGCGCGCACCTTAGAGGGAACATTGCTTGTGTCCGAACCATATCACCACACAGATCCTTCTGCCATATATGCAATTAAACAGTTATGTAATCTTCACTGTGTTAAAGGAGTATAAAATAGTACATCATCAAATTATTAAGACAAATATAATAATTACAAATAAAGTGTACCTTATAATTATTCTAGGCATGTAATATATACATTTTCTTATCATTTAAATATAAATAGTCCCCTTTTGGCTGAATAAACATAAAGCACCTTCCATAAAATTTAAATTACCGGTAACTTAAACAGCATTTAGGCTCCTACAGTACACATTCACATTTTTGTTTTATTTTGAAAAAGCTCCCAGTGTGAAAAGGGTGTAATTTGCATGCCGGGCCACTAGTTGGCAATGTCTATCTAAAGAACCACAATATGTCTCCATCGGCAGATTTCTGCTCTTGAAACTGGCGAAACCCAGCTAAAACATGCAGCACAACCGTGTTGCCTGTGCTGTTAGTTTGATGAAAAATACACACTGTTAATAAATCCCGCAAGTGAATTGAAATCTTCGTCAAGCACACCTGTGTAATATTAAAAAAACATGGCCGCCATCCACAAAAAACTAATTGTCCACACTTAGGTTTTTGTTACATTACCGTGACCCTGAAGTCATTTTGGGTCACCTAAACACTACTAACCTTATGTTACTACTAACCTTATGTTACCACTAACCTTATGTTACTACGAACTAGTGATGGGTCCGGCAACACCGATGCATCGGCGCATGCGTCGAGCTCATAGAGCGATACCCTGTGTCGGTGCGCGTATCGCTTTTAGAAAGTCACGTGACCGCTCATGAGCTGTTCTGGTCACGTGACCGCTCATGAACTGTATCGCACTGACGCCTGCTCGCCAAACTGTGTTTATTAGGAAGCGGCGCAATGCGTGTTGTTGACGAACACCGTTAGGGCCGCTTGTTGTCACTGTCACTCAAAGTTGCATTTCAAAATTACACAGAATAAATGTGTTTATTTTGTTTAGAATTCAGATGGGTTTGATTTGGTGCGCGGCATATATTGGCTGTGCGGCGCACGGTGTGCGCGGAGGACGCTTGAGCACTGCGCAATTGCGCAGGCGCGCATGTAGAGCAGGGGTGGGCAATTAATTTTTACCGGGGGCCGCATGAGCTACCCGAGCACTGCTGGAGGGCCACATCGACAATATTTCAATTAAATTTTGCTCAATATTATTTTTGATATATACCGTAAGATAAATAATAATAATAATAATAATAATAATAATTAATAATAATAGTAATACTTCAACATAGTGTGTGTAACAGCATTCCATGACTAATATAAATAAATTAACATTAATAATAAATGACAGTAAAATAAGCACACGTATGACTGAGGAGTCATAGCGTAACTTTGTGTGGTGTTTGAGTTGTCCGACTTTTTGTGTGGCATAAACGCACCATTGTTTTAGATGCTATGTTGTGGTGACAGATGACATATGTATTGGATTTGCTGTTGTACGGCAGAAAATGACTAGTTTTACGAGATAGAATGTTTTACTCATGTTTTGTTGTGGTTCTGTCGAATATAAAGTTTTGCTACAATAAAGTGATCGATATATTTCTGTCCTCGAAGCATATAGTTGACGTTTACATAAGATAATAATTGAACGGTGTTCAATTGAACGGTGTTGTAAACGGTGTTGACGAACACCATTAGGGCCGCTTATTGTCACTGTCACTCAAAGTTGCATTGCAAAATTCTATAGAATAAATATGTTTATTTTGTTTAGAATTCAGATGGGATTTGATTTGGTGCGCGGCATATGCACTGCTCAAGCGTCCGCTGCGCACAGCGGACGCTTGAGCAGTGCGCAATTGCGCAGGCACGCACCTTAGAGGGGACGTTGCTTTGCAGTTCATGCCTTGTTGAAAACACGCCATTCCTCATCAACTTTTCTCTTTTTAGCGTCTCGGGTGTAAACCGTGCATCACTTGTCGCTGCATGTGCACCTTCACTCGCAGGTTACACACGGACACACGCCCATAAATAATACTTTTCAAAATAAAAGCAGCACAGTTGTATTGCGCGCAGGACATAGATGTTTTTTCAACTTTATTTTGTAATTGCAGCTGTTCACATTCACTCACAACCCCGCACACGCATACGTCCACACGGAAGTAATACAAATAACGATTTTCAAAACAAAAGCAGCACCGTTGTATTGCACACTCGACATAGATACTTTTTAAAATTTATTTTGTAATTTATAATTGGCCTCACGCGGGCCGGACAGGGACGCACAAAGGGCCGGATGCGGCCCGCGGGCCGCAGAATGCCCAGGTCTGATCTAGAGGGAACGTTGCTCACAGGGCACAAAGGAGGCGTCAGTGCGATACAG